>NW_027643534.1:145000-291324 GCF_032717465.1 Coenobita brevimanus
GTGTCTACTACCACAACATTTAACCAAAACAGATTTATTCTCTCTCTCTCTCTCTCTCTCTCTCTCTCTCTCTCTCTCTCTCTCTCTCTCTCTCTCAGTGTGTGTGTGTGTGTAAAAGAGGTGTCTACTATCGCAACATTTAATCACAACAGATTTACTCTCTCTCTCTCTCTCTCTCTCTCTCTCTCTCTCTCTCTCTCTCTCTCTCTCTCTCTCTCTCTCTCTCTCTCTCACACACACACACTTTGTAGTACACCTTTGCCTAACTTGGTTTATAATATATACTGTACTCTTCCTTTATTAGTTGTTCGAACTACACGTAATTAGAGGTGCTTGAACTACAGAAACCCCTAGCTGGCTGTGAGCGAGAGTATGGAGGGTACCGGGTGGGGTTATGGGGTCAGAGAGAAAAGTTGGGGGGATGGGTGGGAGATATCCTACCTCTATGGGTGGGAGTGTGGGACTATGAGGAAGGGAGGAGGAGGGGATACCTCTCCATCGAGCAGTGTTACAAACACCTTAGTCCACGGAAAAGGAAAAGAACTTATTCCGACGTCTGTACATATATATATATATAATAATTTTTATTTTATTATTTTTTTGTAGTTTTATTTTTATTTTATTTTTTTTTTTTTTTATATTTTTAACCTTATATTACTTATAATCAAAAATACCTAATCTAAATACCCTAAAACTAACCACCTAACAGACAAATCGCTAACCTATACTAAATCCTAAGAGACAAATAACTAGACCTACACTAATGGTAAAAAAGCCTCGACCAAGAGAACACCATCGACTACAGATATGTAATGCCTTTCTACATGACATACCTGCACTCATCACCTGGTGACTGTCAGTCGAGGCACAACCTAATATAGGGGACATCAATATATGAAAAGGAACCAGACGAGTCAGGAACATTTCCATATACGTCAGCTGTCGGCCCTAATTAGAATAACTTAAGCAAGATGGTATAATGTGTTTACATAATTTATACAAAAAGTGAAGAATCTCGCCCAGCAGACCACCATCGACTGCAAGTGCCCAATACCTTCCTGTATTGCACACTTGCACTCATCAGCTGGTGACTGTCAGGCGAGGAACTTGCCTTAATGTAGGGGACATCTATATTAGAAATAGATCAGTGGGAGGAGGAACTATTTAAAATATGTCAACTGTCAACCCTAATTAATATTACAATATATACATATTTACCGTTGATAAAAACCATAACCACACAGTAAAAAAGTCACATCACTCTGATCAGTCCGGTCTCTCTCAAGAAAGCCATCAATTTATCAGTCATAACAATGTCCCCATCACCCAGGATGGTGGAAAGGGTGAAGGGGACGTCTGCTGCGCCGCAGTAATTTATAAGTGAAGCACGTTCACGAATAAATCGCCGACAGCGCAGGATGATATGACTGATAGATAACACCGCATCACAGATGTCACAGTGCGGTGGGAAGCGACTTTCCATATAAGGTTTCATATGTGTTAAAATGGTGGCATTGAGCCGTAACCGTGCCAACACTTTTTCTTCCAGGCGACTGGGGCGGTTGGCGGTGTCCCAGTCGCCCAGGGACGGCTTACAGGTCGGAATATTTAGTCTGGTCCACTGACCTTGCCACAGAAGATTTATTGATTTCTTTCCGAGAAAAAGACTCGACCGTAGATCACGAGGAACGTCCCAAGTCAGCTCGAGCTCTACAGCCGACTTTGCAAGTAAGTCAGCCTTCTCATTGCCGTAGATACGACAATGACCAGGCACCCAGATCAGCGTGAATGACTTTATGGATGTCAAAGAACACCCCTATCATGAATTTTTTATTGGCAAATGCCTCTGCAATACAATGCTCCAAATTCATTAAATGATCTAGTGAACTTCTGTATTTACGGAAGCCACATTGTTGATCATTTAACAAATTCTTCGACTCTAAAACAAAACGAAGCCTATTGTTTACCATTTTTTCCATGACCTTACATAGACAAGAAGTCAACACAATAGGACGAAATGAAGTGGGATTCATAAGACGACCAGCCTCTTTGGGTATCAGTATGACGAGCGCAAAGTGCCATGAGTTTGGGAACGTTCGAGACGCCCAAATCTCATTGTACAATGCTAACATCTTAATCAGGTTGTCCTGATTAAGATGCTGGATCATACCATACGTGATGGTGTCTGGTTCAGGGCTGGTGTCTTTACAGGATTTTAGGGCAAGGAGCAGTTCATCTAGCGTAAACTCTTGGTTGAACGGGAGGTCTACGTCTTCTGTGGCAAAGTCTAATATCTGTAGCTCAGCCGTGCGTTTATGATGTTGAAAACGAGGATCATAATTGGCTGAGCTACTTACATGAGAAAAACTCCTGGCGAGGATGTTAGCAACGTCCACGGGCTCGTCATAGATGTTATTATTAACCCGCAGGGTGGTGATACGTATGTGTGGGCCTTTATTATTTAATATTCTTATGGTGGACCAGACTTTACGTAATGGTGTAGTACGAGTCACCGTGGACACAAAGGACCGCCAGGAGTCACGTTTGGCCCTTCTTATTATTCTCCTTGCCTCAGCCCGTGCCTGTTTGTATGCAATAAAATTTTTCTCAGTGGGCTGACTATCAAAAATCCTGTATCTCCTATTGCGTTTTCTTAATGCTTGTCGGCAATCCGGCGTCCACCAATGTGCTCTATGCTTCGCCTGAACTGTAGAAGTCTTGGGAATAGCAGCCTCAGCTGCGTGTAATATGGAAGTAGGTATATTTTCGACCTTAACATCTATGGTCTCCCCAGATATATCTAAATTGGCGATCCTTGAGAAGGATCCCCAATCTGCTTTCTTATAGTTAAATTTTGGAGGTGGAGGGTCCGAAATGATGTCGCGTGTATAAGAAAGACAGATGGGTAAATGATCACTTCCCAGGGAGTCGTCGTAAGGGTCCCATGAGAAATCTTGATGCATACCAGGGGAGGCCAAAGATAAGTCAATGACCGAAAAGTTATCAGTACGATCATCTACACGAGTCGCTCTACCATCGTTCAGAAGACAGAGGTTGGACTGTAGTATTAGGTCGGCTACTTGCTCCCCACGACCATCAATCCTCAAGCTACCCCATTGATAGTGATGGGCGTTAAAGTCGCCCAACACTAACTTATTCCCAGGTAGATGTTCAACTAGTGAATTTAAAGCATCACTATCAATGGGGCCATGTGGAGTAGAGTACAGAGAGCAAATAGACAGATACGTGTTATTAAATTTTACTCTGCACGCGACCGCTTCCAGAGTAGAATTTAGAATCACTTCCGTTTGTGGGTGTGATTTGTGGGTGTATATGGCGACTCCGTGACCTTCATATCTTCTATACGAGTGGTAGTGTTTTAACTGTGGAGGATCAGGGTGATCCTCCAGGCGCGTTTCCTGTAAACAAATAACGTCTGGCCTGTGTATTGACAGCAAGATTGCTATATTTGGTAACTTATTCCCGACACCTCTACAATTCCACTGTAATACAGTGAAAGCGACGGTTTAAGATTTACGAGGGTGGCCAGTGCTCTTAGTTTTTTTATGCCGCCCGCCACCAGGCGAGTGGCTACCGGGGGACCTTTCCCGGTGCTTGCTCGTGGAGATCTCCATATTCTTGTCAATAACAAGGCTCCCAGAATCCACAGAGGAAGAGCTATTCTTTCTCTCGCTCGCTGGACTAGGAGCAGGAAGGACATGAGGACGTGACTGTTTGGTGAGGGTGGTCAAGTTAATTTTATCTCACTTGTCAGGCTCCTGTTTTAGCCGCACTGACTGCGAAGGAGCAACGGCAGCCTGAGAGTATGAAGTGGCAACAGGGATGTCTGTCAGAGAGTTGGAACGTACAGGAGGCTTAGACCGAGAGGTAGGGCGTGGGGCATGAGGAGCGAATGTAAGGTCAGTCCGTGTCTCAACGGTGCACATCACGGGACGGGACACAACCGCCGATGCATAGGAGATATTAGGCTTGGGAGTTGCATGCAACTCCTTCACCTTCTTCCTTGCATCGTAAAAGGAGTAGCCCTCAGTTGCCTTCACTGTGCAGACCTCTTTCTCCTCCTTCCACTTGGGACAAGCCCTCGAGGAAGTGGAGTGAGCATCCTTGCAGTGAAAGCAGCACTCAGTCTCGGATGTACAGTTGTCAGCAGAGTGACCTACAGTCGCGCACTTGCCACACACAATGTTGGAAGCCCGACAAGCCTTTTCGTGGTGTCCATAGAGTTGACACTTTGCACAACGAAGGGGGTTCGGGATGTATGGTCTGACATTTACTATTTCATATCCAACTTTCACATTGGTTGGGAGAGATACCTTTCCAAAAGTCAAAACAACTGTTGCGGTCTTCGTCCTTATGCCTTCCGAAAATCTTGTGATGAATCTGGCCTCTATTACATCTTGCTAAGCAAGTTCCTGTACGATTTCTTCCTCCTCCATAAGCACAAGATCCCTGCAGGTGATAACACCCTTGCAGGAATTCATGGCGTGCGGGATCGTTTTTTGGACATCGTGACAGTGGAACTTCCTCAGTTTAAGCAAATCCTTGACCTGAGCTGAATTCTTGGTTTTTACGAGAAGGTCTCCACTCGCAAGTTTTTTCACTTGTTCCACCTCTCCTGCACACCCATCAATCACCTTCTTGATGATGAAGGGATTGAGGCTGGGCAGGGGAGTGGAACTAACCGCATGAATCATGACAAACTCGGCGTTGTGTATGTTAATGTCAAGACGGGTACGTGTCTGGGGCCGTTCAGTCTGGGGGCAGTCCGTCCGTGCAGCAGTCGGGGGTCGGTCAGGACTACCTCCCTCCCTGAAGGGGGGGGGGAGGCAGTAGTAGCGTCCGCCATTCACGGGGGAAGTGGGAAGAAAGAGAAAAACAACCAAGGGAGAAATTGCCCGGGGAAAACACACCTAGTCTGAGATTACCCTCTCAAACCACTCTCGGGAGGACGCGCCTGTGTGTCACTCACCCCAGAGCGATCAGTGGGGGGTACACTCCAGAGGTGAGTAAGCAAAGGCAATCTCAGTAATTAGATATAGACACCTACTATATCTACTAAGGCCAGGGAGGAAAATGAGGTCTAGCTAACCTAACTTTATTGAAAAACGCCCTAGTGGCGAGTAAAAGGAAAAAGCTAACGCCGGTGAGGCAACCCTTCAGCTAGAGGAGAGCTCAGAAACACGTCTTCCTTCTCCACGACCATTCATCAAAGTCGCTTGAGTGTGAGTGTCGCCGTGACCAGGTGACTGTGTCAAGTGTCGCTATCCGCACCCTGTCTTATTCATAGTAATATTTCCCCTACAGACTCCCAATCTTGTTTATCCCCTTTGTGATCAGTTCAGTGTATATCCTGCCTAAAAGTGACACATAGACAATACCATATATAATTCAAGATATCCCTGTATGAGCATTGTAGTGTGCACTGAGTGTAACTATATTTTGTGGTGCTGAATGTTAACTCTGTGTCTCTGTTCCCCTGTATCTCAAATATCACTCTGTGTTGTATTGTAACGGTTAGAATTAAGGTTATAGATGTGTTAAGGTGTACTGCTTGGTTTTTATGTCCTGTTCCTTTGTTGGTGCTTTACTTCCGGTCTAGAAAGAGGACCCCGCTTCAGTCGCTAGTGTTTTTAGGACGAGAAGTCGCCTTAAAAAACCAGCATAACACTGGTGGCAAGCGGTGGTTCTGGATCCGAGTAAAAGCACGGAGGAACGATAAAAGGAAACTTGTACAATGGCAGCCAAACATCACATTCAATTGCCGAAATTCAACCCGGACCAATGTAACACTGATGAGTACTTGGATATGGTTAAACCCCTCTTAGACATAGGGTTCGACTCAGACAAAGAAAAGATTGCAGTCACATTACCTAACCTGGGTAAAATAATCGCCACTGTCACTCCGAAAATCGTCCCGAGACTAAAATGGGATCAATTCAAACAAATTGTGAAACAGGCAGCGACGCCATCTCTGGCCACAGTTGTAGCCTTATCGCAACTAGACGCCCTCACATACGACGGAAGCCTCGATGACACCTTCATCCAGGCCAAGGTCCAAGGAGAGAAGGTCACTTCGTGCGCACATTCTGATGACGTCAGGTGGGAGATAAACGGGCGGCCGAAGGTGACTTCCGCTTTCTTTTAGGGTATACTGCTTTTTTTCTGAGGTAATATAATGTTATACAGCTTCGCCCCCAGAACTTTCAGCTGATCATATTATGGTTAAAGTGTTTTCATTGTATAATTAACATTTCTACTAGTTAATGGGGATGTAACAGTTAACGAGAGAGAGAGAGAGAGAGAGAGAGAGAGAGATGGATTGGAGGAAAAAAAAATGAAAGCCGTGATTTGGAGTCGGGGTAGAGATGGAGGGGAAGCGAGAAGGAAAGGAGAAAGGAAGAAATGAAGGAGAAAATGTGGAAGGCAGAGAAGGAGAGCAAGACGGGAGAGAGGGAGAAGCGGTAGGGAGGAACGGGAGAGAGAGAAAAGTGACTGGGCGAGAAGGAAGGGAGATACAGTATTTGCGAATGAAGTAAACGACGTGAGCGAAGAAAGGAAGAGAGTAGAAGGTATGGAGAGAGAAGAGAAGAGGAGGAAGAGGTGGAGGAGGGAGTTAGAAAGTGGAAGAAGAGGAGGGAGGATGAAAAAATTAGAAAGGGAGTTAGTGATGGAGGAAGAGAGAAGTGGAGAATGAGGAGGAGGGAGAGAGAAAAGTGAGGGAGGAGGAGGAGAAGAAATGGAGAGATGGACAGCAGAATGGGGGAAGAAAGGAGGAGGAGAAGGAGGAGCAGGTGGAAGATGGAGGGAGGTAATATCTGTACTAATGAAAAGAGAGAGAGAGAGAGAGAGAGAGAGAGAGAGAGAGAGAGAGAAAGAGTATAAAATAATGGTTTTCAAAGGAAGGGAGTGAGTTTATAGCTGAAGGGATAGATAGGTAGATATGAGGAAGAGTGAGAGAAAATGGAGGAAGGGAAAAACGGGAGGGCAGGATGGAGGGATGGAGAGGAAGGGATGGAGGGGCAGAGGAAGGAAAGTAGGTAATTGACTGAGGGTTAGAAAAATTGAGGGAACAGGTGAGGGAAATTGGAGGGAGAGGAAAGTAGGAGGAGAAGTGGGAGAGAAGGACAGCTAGCGGAGGGAGAGAGGCAAGAAGAATAGGGGATGGAGGAAAACCTTGAGGGAAAGTTGGTAGAAGAGAAAGAAGAAATGGAGAACGAGGAAGGAAAAGATGGGCTGCGATTACGGAAGAGTGGAGGGATTCGCTAGAAGGATAGATAGTTGGATGGAAGGAGTGAGGGAGGGAATACTTGGAGGGATGGAGGGAGTGGATGAATGAAGAATTAGGGAGCAGTGAAAGGCGGCAGGGAGTGGAGGAATGGAGAGAATGATGGATGAGTGGAGGGAGAGAGGGTATAACGGAGGGAGGGAGAGAATGCATAGAAGGATGAAGGAATGGAGTTAGGGAGTAACGGAGTGAAGGAATAGTGGAAGGAGGGAGGGAGTATTGGAAGTTAAAAAGTGAGGGAGTGATGGAGGAAAGGAAAGAGGGAATGGAGGAAATAAAAGAAAGAGGGAGTACTGAACGAAAAGGAGGAGGGAATAGATGTGAGAGAAAAAGCAGCAATTGAGGGAAGGGTGGACTACTCCGTCACCGCTGCGTACCCGGGCACAGACGCAAAAACCCGGGAACAACTCATATTCCACAAACTCCTCAGGACCCTCCCCGGTTTCATTAAAAACCACTTCATAATACATGAACCGACGTGAGACCTGGATAAAGAAATCAGCCTAATAAGGCGCCTTCTAGCCGTCCACTCCTCCCCCAAACGCATCGGAAACATCAAGCAATTCCCCACGGATCTCATCCCTGTAAATCCGTGGGAATTTTCTCCTTGCTGCCTTAAGTGCCCAATCCACGACATTCGTGAACAGCTAAAAGTTGCCCGGCGCAGCAAAACAACACAAGAGCGCTTACAAGCCTCCCCACCATACGCGGATTGCCGCAAGCCTCAAAGCAGGAATGCAAGACGAGGAAGGCACAGAAGGCGCCCCCGCATCCCACCGTAATGACGAGGGCCACCTCTCATCTCCCCCAGTCCACGACAGGGGGAAACGTCATCTTTCCTTTTCCTTTCCTCTCACTATCTCTTCTATTTTGCCCTCCCCTATTCCTACCCCTATTTCTAACCTTCCCACCTCACACACCACTTTCTCCACTACTACCGCCTCCCCCCTTCCTATTCCTCCCCAACACAAAGCCTGCCTCCCCCTTCACAGACCTCCTAGAACCCTTACCTCATCTTCCCCTAACCTACTTCCCAAAACCGCCTCCTGTCTACTCCCTCCCACCTACCACCCCACACCACCCGCCACCATCACTTCCCCGCCACTCATTTTTCCCGCCAACACAGCCAACTCATTCGCCTTCCCTATCACACCATCCTCCTCCTCACTCTCACCTGCCTCTCTTTCCTCGCTCACCTCCCCCACCCCACCCTCAACCTCGCCATACCCACAAACCCCTTCCCCCACTTCACCCTTACCTGACCCACCACTATCTTCCTCCGATTCTGATCCTTCACCAACCTCACCTCCGCCTGCATCTCCTCCGGCTACCCCACCTCCTCCAACCCACCACTCTCAATCACCGCCCGCTACGCCCACCACCAACACTGCACCACACCACCCATCAACAACTCCCACCTTCACCGCCGCGGAAACAACCACCACCACCGTACCACCGCAACCAGAGACGAAAATTGAGAGGGTGCTATAGCGCCACCACGACCGCCCACCTGTCAGAATCCGAGGGACCCCCCACCTTCTCCGCCTCCTACGCCGGACTGACCACCCATCCTCCCTCCGGCTCACTCTCAACCCCCATCAGGAGCCTAACACCTTCACCACCCACTGGGTCAGCCTCCTCCAACACCTCACCCCGGCCCACCAGACCTCCACCTCCACCACCTACCACCTCCAGTCACAGGGTCGTGACTTTTACAAAGCGAGGGTGGTAAAATGCCCGCCGTGCCCGCCGCCGGACCTCCTACCTCACCACCCCCCACCCCACCACCGGGCCGCCAACGCACCACCACCCCAGGAGGATGCAACATTGGGGTTAGTGACCCCGATCAAGAGGGTCACCAGGACACTAAAATCCTGAGCCCCTGACCCCCGCAACTGCCCCTACACCAGGTGACCAGGAAAAGGCAACTACCTTGCAGGCGGAACAACCATCGTCAGAAAAGGGGTGGGACTGAACTAGCTTCAGTCCCAGGTAACACCGTAGGAGGCCCAAGGGCAGGAGGCCCAAGACTACGGCCTAATAAAGTGTACGAGGGTAAGGCGACCCAAGGCTCCGGCCTTAGTACACCCCAGAGAGAGAGTTGCCCCAGTGCATCCCTCTCCTGCTGTTCTCCCCTACAGGAGCAACACCGCGCCGACAGTCTCTATACGTGGCGGGGAAGGAGCGGCCTTGTACGCCCTTCAGTTGCTTCTGGTCGGAAAGGTCAGCTCCCGGCTACGGCCAGAGTACGTACCAGGGAAAAGAGCCCCTGCTATCGTACGTGTAGCTTTTCCCTACTACGGGAGCAACACCGCGCCACATTAACACTTTTTTCGATTTTCATCTTTCTTCCTCCAGACGATTTTCTTCAACTCTGGAGAGAAATTTCGTACTGGAGGGGTTAGATAGTGTCACCATCAACCCCTTCACTACGAGGGGATCTCCTAAGCTGAATAAAATCGCCCGGTTACCTAGAACAAAGTAACTAAGTCATTCTCTGTCTGAAGGGGTTATTGTGTCTGTTCCATCATCCCGAGAGGGTTTCTTTAAGCTCCAGGAAATCGTCTAAAGGAAGCAAAGTGTAGCCTAAACATGACGTCAGCACTTGGTCTAGGCGCCACAGATCGAATCCCGGAGGTGAACAAAGGTTTTTATATCATATAGACGTTTTATATTTTATATTTTGCAACTTTCAGAGGCATTTACTCAGCTTTAGGAGTCTTATGGATAGGCTTAATCAAACGTATCGAACCTCCCATGTTAGAAAAAATAGCTTACAGAAATGCGTCTCGTACAGAAGAGGCGGAATGGACAGATCGAGTGACTAAGATATTGAATTATGTATATGAGTGGTTTTGTTGTTATTTTTATTATTATTATTATTACTATTATTATTATTATTATTATTATTATTTCAGGCAAATGTCCCAGGCTTCTAGACTGGCTGACTACCGAATATTATTAAGTCTCCCGTGGCTCCGTGCTCCTGCCACTCAAGAGCCTGCACTTCACGCACAAGATGGCGCCACCGCTGCATTCCTGCGAAGACGAGAGGTCAAGAGGACGACACTTGCTTTTTGTTTGTTTGTTTACTGTAATTGTTTAAAGTTGTGACCCCTCCAACTTGAATGCTCAGTTGTAACTATAGATAACTAGAATACGATGCTAGTCACGAAGAAGGGCTATGAAAAGATACAGAGCTCGTAGTATTGGCTGGATGAATCACTCTTGCGTGATAATCAAAGACGGTGAATAAAACCCACACTTGTAGACGAAGAATATAATTACCAAACAGTTTCGGTGGACACTGCCACCATCTTCAGTGGTCAAGATAGTGAGAGGGAGTGACATACTGATTATACAAGGGTTCCTTTTTATGCCTGTGTGTGTGAAAGGGTGGGGTAAAGGTGAGGTGGGGTGGGGTAGATTGTAAGCGGGGATTAACCCAAGGGGGATTTTGGGGGGGACATTACCGGACAGGTCAGGTGTAATTCCTATCTGACCTTACCTGTGTCGTAGCACAGTAATTATATTCTTCGTCTACAAGTGTTGGTTTTATTCACCGGCTCGTAGTATTTTTTTCTTTTAACTAAGATACATGAAATAAGCTGCAAAAATACGAAAATACGAGCTTACTTAATGTAAATGAATTATAGTACGTTCAGGATGGAGGGAAGGCATTTTGTATTTTGTTTGTGATGTTATAGTGTCTCTCAGGATCCTAGGATCCTCTCTCGGCTGAACCAAATTGTCTGGCGTCAGCTGGAACATGATGCTAGAGTTATGTCGGTCGTGAGGGGGTTAATGGTGACGGTATTGACACTGTCAGGCTCCTATGACTCACTCAGTCGAATAAAATCGTCTGAGTCAGCTGAAATGGGGTACTAGACTTGTCCCAAGCACCAGAGGGTTAATTATTCTTAACCCCCTGAGTGATGCTTGTCCCGAGCATCACTCAGGGGGTAAGATTCTTTAATCCTCTGGTGCTTGGGACAACTCTAGTATTCCATTCCAGCTGGCAGACGATTTTGTTCGGCTGAGTGTCATAGGAGCCTGACAGTTATACTACACTCACCATTAACCCCCGCATGACCGGCATAACTCTAGTATATCATGTTCCAGCTGACGCCAGACAATTTGGTTCAGCCGAGTGGGTCTGGGGCCTGGGGGGCACTAAATGAAAATATCCAAAAAATATTAAAGGGGGGGCTATATCCATTTTGCCACAGGAGGTATACCAAAATTGGACTTTTTAATAAAACCCCCTCCTCTCTCACTCCCTGTGTTTTGTATATACCCTTCTCTGTCTGTGGTGTGTCTGTCCCACCCTCTGTGTGTGTGGTGTGTCTACTGTGTGAAGGTGGCTGTGTACGTGTCTTGTGTGTGTGTGTGTGTGTGGTGTGTCTACTGTGTGAAGGTGGTTGTGTACGTGTCTTCATGTGTGTATATATGTAGTAGTGTGTGTGTGCGCGCGTCTTGCTTGCTGTGTATGTACATATGTAGTAGTGTGTGTAAGCTAAGTGTAAGTATGGGGGGGGGGCCCCCTTGTGGTTTTAAGGAAAGCCTGCTACGCAAACTTCCCTCAGCCACATTTTAAAGAAACCTCTATCACACCGGGACTTGAACCCGGGTCTTCCTGATCAGGAAGCCAGCACCATACTGACCATGCCACTGCGGCCCCATAAGGATAGCGGCTAAAACTTCTACTGTATTTTATTTCTTTACATGTTACAAAAAATTGGAAATTGGACAACATGCACAGACTAAACTAAATTGTCATGTACCTATTAATGTCGCTTTAGGAGGAGATATCTCGAAATTTCCTGAGCTACTTGGAATACCTAAGCCTGCAGTTTAATGCTAATCATGAACAAGTGCTATGGAAAGAATATAGAGCAGTTGCTACTTATATAAAGGGAGAAAGTAAAAACTGCAACTTAGCCTGCTATCGAACGGCAGGTCTTAAACGATTAACCATATATTACATAAACTTAACACACTGAGTGACACAGAAACTAAACATATGATACAAATTCTTTAATGAAACTTATAATGAGAGTACAAATGACAAAATATACACTGCACAGGAAGACAGTACAGTACTCAGTGGTCATACTCTGAGAATGAAAGCCTATCTGTTGTACCGATTTATAAACGGAAGAGATGAATCGCTAAATTTGATCCACAGTAAATAATAATAATAATAATGAATACATAAAACAATAAAGACACACCATATAGACTACATGTCCACCCTAAACTGACAAAAACCTGGCATCTCTCTACCTTGAATACTGAGCTGTTTCTAGAGATAAAGACTAGATTATCATGCAAATCACAATGAAGATCTATGGGGAGGATGCAAAACCATAATACTGTCTTATTCTGCCACTTAGATACAGGAACTAAGCAGCAGAAGGACTAAAATTTGTCATGGTGAGCCAACTACAATGACACAGAGGAAGTCTGAGATTATATAATGTGTAATCATGAACTGATTGCATCATTCAGTAAAGATTACAAAAGGAAAAGCTATCAAATCTGAAAGTGTAAGTACTATACAAGATATGATTAACCTTGTACATCCATATTCTGAGATATGCTTCCTATATCATAGCCTACACATAAATTCATCCCCCTAAACAGTAATGGTATATTCCTGCTGTCTCCTGACTTCCAATCAACTTATGAAACCTCTCTCCTAATTACAGTACAGTAATATGTTAATGAAGGCTGCTAGTACTTACCTTCAGTATGATAATTCTTATTTAAAGGTAGCAGCAATGGTTAATGAAGGATGTAAGGTATGCAGTCCTTCCAGTTCAATATACTATATCTCCAATCAGGCTTTATCCAGTGTCTCTCCTACACATGTTAAAGAATGTCATATGGGACGTTTGAAAAGTCTCTCCTATGCTGATTAACATAGTTTAAAGGTAACAAGAATGGCTTAATGAAGCCTGTCCCTAACACCTTCAGTCCAAAAGCTCTATCAACCTTTAATTACTTTCCTACTGAACAAGTTCCTGAAGGTTGTAATGTGACCCTTCCAGTTTGAAAAGTCTTACCCAAGCTGAATAACAGTCTTAAATTAGCAAGAATAAAGGCTAATCATTGGAGCAGTTTGTAACCTGTAATCCAAAAGATGTAGTTATATTCTCATTTTACTATCTATTTCTAACACCAGACCATCTATCTATTTCACTCAGTGTAAAGTCACTCAGTGTAAAGTCACCCACAGGCAGAAGGAAGAGGAAAGAATGAAGGAATGCAAGACAGAATTGGGAGTGTAAAGTTACCCGTAGGCAGAAAGACGAGGAAAGAATGAAGGGGAAAAACTGAAATAAAATACTTAATCCATGGGTCTTTGCATCTGGTATTGTATTTTAATCCAGTTAATTCTAAGTAATATCATTCAGCTTAGGAAAGAGTACATGAACTGGAGTGGCTAAAGCCTTGATCAACTTCTTTACTACTTGGAGACTCTTCCAAAGGAGATTAAACTTGCTTACTGGCCTAGTTCTACCAGAGGAAACAATGGCTAATGGGGTCTCTGAAGATTATTAAAACTGTCTACAAGTTATTTTTTCTAGCCTGAGAGATCTCCAACCCTTTCAGATTAGTTGATGGCAAGTGTGGCAAGACTGCACAGATGATAAGACTAGTAACCAAGGAGATATCATATGAAGTGAGACTGTGTGAAGGGAACTCCTAAGGTGATCAAAATTGCCTACAGAGCATTAATTCTATCCTAACATAAATTCCTAATCTCTTGTAATTGAGCTGATGGCCAATTGTTGTTAGACTGGCTGTCAGTATGAATGGTAACCCAGGAGACTTACTCCTTCCTTACAACTATGACTCCTTCTAAGCAACCACAAACTGGTATTTGAATTGTATGAGTGACCCAGGTCCCTCATATTAAAACAAGTTATGTAATTACAACCGTCTGAATGTATATGTGTGGGCCATTTCATTTATTTATTTTTTCTTACCTGTTGCTGAATCATACCTCACCCTTTGTATTGAGAATTAGGTTCTGGTTGATGCTGCAGAGTAATGCCTTCACATGGTGGCACCAATATCACCAGGCAATAGGGCTGGCTATATTCTATCTATCTATCTATCTATCGCCAGACGCCTCAATCCCGTTTGGGGTGGCCACAAACAAATCGCCTCCTACAATAAAACCTTCTCCTCTCCATATCGACTATTGAGCCAGAAGGGTCATATCAACCACACATAAGCTTTGAGGTAAAACAGGGTGAATTTCATGGATATTAGTAACTCATACAGTACTATGATTATCTGGTTAAATGCTGGAAGTTTTATGCAGGGGTTCATTGGCAAATTTTGAGGTGCAAGATTTTCAGGAAAATGATGGCCAATATTATATTTAATCTACCATTATCAAATTATGCCATGGCCCCCCCAAAAAATGAACTACATAACAAACTCCAATTGCCAAGTAATACAGGCCATGACACTGAATTATATAATGAAATGGTATCAAGAAGAAATGGCTTTTAAAGGAAACAGCAGCATGAAGAAATGTTACATAAAAGACATTACTAAAAGACCTTAAATTTGAACAGTAAGTGAAATACAGTCAGGAGGTAGAATGATTGCCTCAAAAATGTCATAACTTCTGAAAATTGATGTAGCTACATAATACAGTAATTCTGAAGGGCTTATGAGAAAATTCTCTTGTGGCCACAGGGAACGGGGTACAAGATTTATTTAACTCCTTCAGTATGATGGGACTCTGATGGGTCAAGTCTCAAAGCCAATGCCTGGCAGATCTGATCTTCTGAATCACAGTGGCTTAATGAACTCTACTTAACATACTAGAATTAATATACTCATTCTAACTTATTTGCTTTAACCTACAACACTCAACTTACTGTACTTAGCTTAACCTACTAGACTTAACTTACTACATATAACATTTAATTTAACCAGCTCAATATTATCTCAGTTGAACCAATTCCACCTTACTTTAATTCTTATGGGGTACATGGGGTTAAGGGCTATAAATCTTATGAGGGATTCACAACTGACTTAGGATCAATTTCATAACTAAGAGACATGGGTTAAATTCAGTTCTCTCTTCTCCTCATCCAACTTGATAAAAAGAAATCACAGCTATGGCAGAAAACTGATCATAAATCCATATGAAAGTACTGTACAATTTTTTTATACTGTATCATACATTTAGCCAGTCCTCTCATAAGTCAGGGATTACGCTAAATTATCAGAACTTTTCCCATATCAGGCAGCAATGTTTGAAAATATTACAAACTTTTCCATTCCACTCATACTGTAAATCAGGAGAAACAAGATCAGATCAGATATACATGAACCAATGGTCACTCTGCCATTAAATGTCTGGACTGAAAACACTAGCCTCGTACTCCTACGCTTCTCAAGGGGTACTAAAGGACTGCATAAGATCTTTTCTTTTTTTTACTGTCATGAAACAGACTGATGTACCAATTTTGCTTCCTTGAAAACTTTCAAAATACACTGCTGATAAATAACACCTTTTTTCCCGTTAAAATTGCTTGTCATTCTTCATAAAGTTGCTTTGGTCTGTTGTTTTAGATTTGCCTTTGGCTTTTTAGCCCTCCTCATGAATCTAACACATCTCTAAGGTACTTCACTTAAAGCAGAAATTTGCCTGCATGCATCCCAGACTTATAAAGAGGATTTATGGCCATATTATTACAACTAAGAGTGCAATGTTATGGATAAGGATCATCAAATGATAATTTCCAAGCCATGTCATGGTGACATAACATATCCGATCCTTCTGTACTACTGCTGACTACACTCTGTAATGTGGGCTGCAAGTTGATTAATCTAACAAGTACAGGTGTTCTATACTGTACATGTCTATTTATGGCCAGATACCTTAATCCCAGAAGGGGTGGCCACAAATGAACTGCCTTCATGTCACCCTGTCCTCTGCCATCAGGCTGCCCTTTCTCCAGCAGATACCCCATCACTCATACAAATTTTGGGTTTTCTGATGCTTCTGTACTTTCAGTTTTAATAATATGGCTCTGACTGCATGAACATTGCTTTTATATTACTTAAACATTATATTTAATAAAACCACATCCAGGCTCACTCTTCCTGACCCCCAACCCCTCACAGCATATATGGTTCCCAATAAATATCTGACATCTGTGTAGAAAATGTACATAAGGTGAACCTAGTACTGCTTTCTAGTTAACTCCTGATGATTAATGTGAACCTTAGGCCATTTTCCCTAAGGCATTAAAAAAGATTTGGCAAAAGACCAGCACAAAATATATATTCATGATCATCATCCCAACCCTAATTCCCACACAGAAGCAAGGTAGGATCCAGAACCAAGGAAACTGAAACTATCACACAAGTATGTGAGCTGTTGTCATCATCATCATCATCATCATCATCATCACCATATTCATCCTCACTATAATTTCCACCTAATAGATAAGGTGGGCTGCATTAATAATAAAAATAATAATCAAAGTACAAAACTAGAACTATCAACAGTATTACATTTGCTTTTATCATTTTGAGGGACTTGGCTATGCCTCCACATGCAAGCCTTTAATAACCTGTTGATGGCATCTACAGTATACATGTACTGTAATGTGTTTAACCTAACAAAGATCCCTAAACCTTTTCAGCTCAGTTGATGCTTGAATGTTCTCTCTCCCCAAACTATGACAACTGCATAAATTTGGTTGAGTTCCTATAGTGTGTTTAGCCTAACAAAGATCTCTCAACCTTTTCAGTTCAGTTGATGCCTAACTGTTGTCTCTGCCTAAACTACGACAACTGCGTACATTTGGTTGAGTTTCCTGCCTGAGTGTCGTGTTCAATTAACAAATCCAGCCTATCCTTAATGAACAGATTTTAGTTCTGTACAAGAGATATACATGTATAGCAGTCTTATCAAGTACTCTGACAAGTCAACTGTGTAACTGTGGCTGAGTTCTCCATCCGGGATTGTTGTGCAAGGCCAGGTACCAGGATTCTGTTCCCACACCACTCACATGGTAGCACCTACCAGGGATAATGTTCCCAACCATCTACCACCTAACGAACTAACAAGTGGATGTCTAGTGGAACGGAACTATTATTCAAGCATTCTTTAGCTTCACCTTACAGTACAAAAACCTATAACTAAGACCTAACTGAACAACACTTATTAACTATCAACATCATGCCCAGTACAATGGGACAATCATTCCAGCATCCAAACTCCTAACTTCACGATACAATGCAAAAACCTATAACTCAACCTTACCCCTTCACCATCAGGCTATTCTTCTAAGATGAATTAAATAGTTTGGAAGCAGTAAGAAAAAATAAAATAGTAAATTTGACAAATGAATATACCTTTCAAGTACAGTATAAAGGCTGTGGAGATTTCCTAACACCTCTTCTTTAGCAATTTATTCTATACACCTTAACACCCTCTTAAATTAGTTGATAAATTTTGTGGAAAAAAAAAAAATATATAAAATATACATAAGAATGTTTATATGTACTGTACCATCATCCACTCACTTGATGTAGTGCTGCCTACTTCTTCCTTAGCCTTTATCATTCTTTTTCTGTGCCTCCCCTCCTCTCCTCCTATTTCTCCCATCTTTCCTGTCACTTCTTATTGCTTTTCTTTCCTTTACAGGTGGCTTTACATTGAGTGACAAGCCAAATGGTTTCCTTCCAGGGATAAGAGACTGAATAGGGAGGCTTCCAGACATTGAGAAGTGTGGAAAGCCACCATTAATTGGCCAAGGACAATGCATGCAAGCATGTTGTAGCCTTAATATATGATATGAAAGGACCAGGTGCCTGGTGGTTTAGTGGGTAATTATTGTGCTCCAGTCGGATTGAGCCAGTGAAGGTTTATATCCTAGGGGTGGTTGGGGTTGATTGCTCATGTAATGCCACTCAGGGATGAGTGAGGCTGGTCACTCTCATCTTAAATGTCAGGACCAACTGCCTAGCCCTGGGCTCCTATGCTCCTTATTGGGCAATGTAGGATTGGATGACAGATGGATGGATGAAAGGACTTTGGGTTATGTTTGGTGTCCACTGTTTAGTAACTCTGCAAGTGTATTCTGATCATTACTTGTTCGCTTTAACACAAGTCTGCCTAAGGAGTCTTTGGTACTGTACACATGGTGCTAAGAGGGACTCCTTCGTGTGGTGGGACTGATATAATCATGTGGCTTAACTACAGTACAAGGTAATACAAAATTATGTCCCTCACCACCCTCTTTTTCCCCCAGACCAGTTTTGGCGCCAGCAGTCCACCAAATTCGCATTCAGATAAGCCTACGGTTACTACTGCTGGTTCAGTACAACCTGCCAAATCCGAACATCCAAATTCCAAAATATTTTTTCATAATAAAGAGGGCTGTTGATATCATGTCCTCACACATTCAAGGCATAACTGAAGACTGAGTTCTTTTGTGGACATGTTTAAGAGCAGATGATAAGTTACTAATGCAAGTGCTTCAGTTTACTTATTGTTCTCAATTGCCTTGACTACAGTATTTGTTTCACAATGTAATGGAGAGAGTTTTAGAAGGTATGATTAGAGAAAGAGTGAATATTGATGAGATGCAGTTTGGGTTTATGCCAGGTAGGGGGACCACTGATGCCATATTCATTGTTCGACAGCTTCAGGAAAAATATATTGGTAGGAGAAGGGATCTTTATTTTGTTTTTGTTGATTTGGAAAAGGCCTTTGACAGAGTCCCTAGAGAGGTGGTGAAGTGGGCAATGAGAAAGCTTGGCTTGGAGGAGTGGCTGGTTAGGGTGGTTATGGCTATGTATGTGGGTGCTCACACCCAGGTGAGAGTGAATGGAGATTTGAGTGATGAGTTTTCCGTGAATGTTGGTGTGCATCAGGGGTCAGTCTTGAGTCCCATGTTGTTTATCATGGTACTTGAAGCCCTTTCACGTGACTTTAGAAACGGACTCCGTGGGAGTTGTTGTATGCTGATGATTTGGTGTTGATTGCAGAGAATGAAAGGGAGGCGGAGGAAACGTTTAGGAAGTGGAGAGATGGTATGGGGCAAAAGGGTTTAAGGGTAAATGCAGATAAAACAAAAGTGATGATATCTAGGGTTGGTGGCGGTACTGTCAAAGACGAGGGAGAGTGGCCATGTGCAGTTTGCCACAAGGGCGTGGGAAGTAATTCCATCTTGTGCGTTGTGTGATAAATGGGTGCATAAGAGATGTAGTGGTATCAGAGGTAGACTGCCGAGGATAATGCTGATTTTATGTGTACGGCGTGCGTGGGTGAGCAGGTGGAGATCGTCAGACGTGAAAGAATTGAACTTGCTGGTGAATCTCTTGAGTGTGTGGAAGAGTTTTGTTATTTAGGAGACATGTTGTGTGCTGGAGGTGGGGCTGGAGCTAGCTCTGTGGCTAGGGTGAGAAGTGGTTGGAAGAAGTTCAGGGAGCTCTTGCCTCTCCTGACATTGAGGGGGCTCTCCCTACGTGCTAAGGGGTCTTTGTATGCAGCGTGTGTTAGGAGTGTAATGCTGTTTGGCAGTGAGACCTGGGCAGTGAAGGAGGAAGACATTCGCCGGCTCAGACGTACAGAAATGACAATGATTAGGTGGATGTGCAGTGCGTCCCTGCGTCCAAGGCCTGGAGGGGCTGGGTTTACAATGGAAGAGTTGAGAGGTAGGATGGGACTGGAGTGTATTGGTGTTGTGATGAGGAGAGGTAGATTGAGGTGGTTTGGACATGTGGAGAGGATGGGGGATGATAGTTGGGTGAGGAAGGTGAGAAGTGTTAATATTGGGGGTGGGGTTATGAGGGGTAGACCGAGAAAGACATGGGATGAGGTCATTAAGTGTGACCTTAGGGTTAAGGGACTGAACAGGGAGGCTGCAATGGATCGTGCAGCATGGAGAGCCACCATTAGGTGACCAAGGCTGACACATGCAAGCATGTTGGAGCCTTTAAAAACGAAAACGAAAACGATTTCTCACAGCTGCCATTATGATTCCACTTTCCAAAATGTTCCATTTTGCATAAAGCCTTTGGACCTAGGCATTTTGGATCTGAAAGGTTGTACTGTACACCTACTACTACTGTTCTTCTTAGATGGATACAATAGGTTACATATCTATTATCTATCTATCTATCTATTGCCAGATGCCACAATCCCATAAGGGGTGGCCATTTGACTTTGAGTTAGTTGTTTTACGGGGAGGGGCACTAACCCTCCACCAACCCACTTGTTGACACGTAGGGAGCACGTATGGTTTGGTTATATGGTTAGCACCCAGCATTGTAAATGGTTCCATGGCTTACAGGAAACCATTTGGCTTGTCACTCAATGTAAAGCCACCTGTAAAGGACAGAAGAGCAATAAGAAGTGACAGGAAAGATGGGAGAAATAGGAAGAGAGGAGGACAGGCACAGAAAAAGAATGATAAAAGGCTAAGGAAGAAGTAGGCAGCACTACATCAAGTGAGTGGATAATGGTCGCCACCACCTACCACAATCTTCAGTTCTACACACTCTAAATACAGCAGATTTGTAGTGCTAGGTGTCAAAGTCCACAGGGCACTAATTCAGAGAGATACATTATAAAGAAATGTCTGGAAATGGCAAAAAATGAAATGACAAGAACAAAGCAAAATATAAACAAGGTTAAGACATGTTCAAGACAAGACATGGCCAAGAAAACCAAATGCTAAAGGAAACCACTCTGCCTCTTCCCCTCAAGGATACATGACTGAGAGAGAGAGAGAGAGAGAGAGAGAGAGAGAGAGAGAGAGAGAGAGAGAGAGAGAGAGGGGGAGGGGGGGGGTATAAGATGAGAGATGGAAGTGGATGGGGATTGTCTGAGAGGGTGAGAGAGGTATGTGAGGATAAAGTAGATGAGATGATGATGATGATGATGGCAGCAAGAAATATAAGACAATCACCAACCTGAGGGCTTGATACTCTTAAGCTCTACTAACACTAAGAAAAAACTGCTTTGGATGTTAACAGAAGGAAATGTTAGTGAATCGAATACACTGACTTGGTAATGCAGATATTTGGCAGGCAAAATCAAAGGGATGTATTGTGATAGTTAACCGTTACTGCCAGTCCTTCATTTATGCAACAGGCCAACTTTGGAACTGTCTCACTCTGTCTGTATTTCCTACTTCCTATGATCTCCAGTGTAGGATCCTGTGGCTAGGCTAACCTAGTCCAATACATGTAAGGGTAGATGACCTGTCTACATCCCTTGGTGGTGGTAAAAAAAAAAAAAATCCAGTTGCTTCTCGGGGACAAAGCCATGCATGGATGTCATTCTGACTGGGCGTTCTAACCCCTAGATGTCCTTTCCAGCCATGTGCCCTTACTGGCACCAACCTGTGTCATTGTAGGGTATGGGGTATGATGCATAAAGTGCATGTACAGCAGTGAAGAGCAGGTAGTTATAAAAATGTTTGGCAGGGTATGCTGGCCTACCCTCTATGTTAGTGACACTGAAAAATGTCAAGGGGAGCTCCAGCTCTCCCTATCACCAGCTTTTCCACCTTCCTTGAGAGTACAGTACTGCCCTCACAGGCTGGTACCATACTACAGCCTGCTCCTGATAATAATTATTTAATAATAATACAGTAATTATAATAATAATAATAATAATAATAATAATAATGCAGGTGGGGAAGGCATCAGGTGTGTCTGGGTTGACTGTTGAAACACTGAAAGCCTCAGGAGATACAGAAGCAAGGTTAGTAACTGACCTGATAAATACGATTATAACTGAGTGCGTTGTGGCAGATGATTAGCTGAAGAGTGTACAGTAATTGTAAATGTCTACAAGGGGAAGGGTGCTGCCCTGGAAAGAAGAAATTATAGAGGCATAAAGTTTTAGACCAGAAAATGAAGGTAATGGAGAGAGTTCTAGAAGGTATGTACTGTCACCTCTGCGATCCAGACTTTTACATGGTCAAAAGGGGTAGAAAACAAGTCACTATTGATGACCAATGTGTGATGAAACAGTCAGGAACTCAGATTGAAGGAGACTCTCTCCCATTAACGGCCTCTTTGGTTGCGTTTATTACATTTCAAGTGGCCAAGTTAAGAGTGGTAGCAGGCCAACCCAAGCCCAACCTTCGCAGTTTCCCAGAATGCTTCTAGGTTGTACATTAATAAACTACTAGGTAAGCTCTACACCACCAGGTCTCAAGGGTTATACAAACAATATGGTTCGTGTGGGAGGGAATGTGTATTAACAAGACCAAAAAGTAGAAATCTTCCCCAGCTACTTGCTTTACAGATTAAACAGGAATAAGTTGGCACATTGTTTGAAAAATATATACCTATTTGGTCCTAATATCAAATGCACAAAACTTAGCTCCTCTGTCCCAGTCCAATGTGTTTATTCATAACTGTCCCTCTGACCTTGACCTCCACACTTGGGACCTTGACTCACTCACTGATGCTTAGACCTCCACACTTGAACTTTGACTCCCTCAGGTACTTCGACCTCCACACTGGGAACCGCTAGAAGTTAATATGAATAATGAATAACTATTCCTCCCAATGCAAGTAATCCCTTCACATGATCAGGAAGGTCTCATAATAAAGAAACATGAGTTACAACACTCAGCATCTCAAGTAATAACAGAATAACACATGGCACTACAGACACATAGGTCTGCTCAAAATAATACTTATTGTAGGGATAACATGGAAGAAAAAGTACTATAACAAATACAGTAAGCATGAATAACTGTAACTCTAACCATGAAAATCATCACTGCATCAACATCATTGTGCCTCACAAAGCAACTATGTGAACATTTACTCACAACATAGCCCTAAGAAGTACTGAATTGCAAAGTCATTTCAACTCAACAATAAATAATTCACAGTCTCTAGGCACCTAATACTTGGCCTACAAAAATCACACATTTATCTGAGGCCCAGACAGAACTCTATAGCATTTCGTATTCCAGTTACTAAATAATAAAGTACAGTACACAAAAATATGGGAAATACCTCACTATCCAGCTCATAGGGAAGTTGCCAAAGATCTAGCAGCATGGATATCACTATACTCCTTTCGCAGCAAGAAGTCCGTTCAGGGTGTGGCAGAAGTTGGAAATCCCGAGTGCGACGTTGCCAATTTGACCACCAATTATCGGATTATCACTCTGTCTCCCTACCTACCCCCATCTCACCTGTTTCTCTCTCTCTCTATATATATATATATGTATATTGTATATATTTATTATTTATTTTCAACTTTTTTTCCACACCACCTATGAGGTAAAAGTCTAGGCGCGTTTTATTTTTAAGAGGTTTCCCCTATAGGCCTAATCCTCTCTCTCATCTTTAATCATAATCTTCTTCGTCATCAGAACTTTCTGTTATACTGACAAAGAATGACTCTACGAAATGTTCAGCTGCTATGTCTTGTTGTGCTAGACAGGGAGTGACCCTGGGTCCCTCGTCGACCTCGGCGTGGCAACATGGGAAATAAGCGCTGCCACGTGTCATATAATTCATTCAAATTGTTGTTATAATTCTAAAAAGTGGTACTCAATGTACTATATAGCTTCCTTTACTATATACAGAATATAAAAAACAATTTCAAATAGCACATAGATGGGAAATAAGAGAGAGAGAGAGGCACGTACTACAGTTGATTTGGCAGCATCGTTAGAGGAGATTCACCAGGTGGGCCCCACCCTGAACGGACTTCTTGCGGTGAAAGGACTATAGCACTCAGAAATTTTATGCTATCTTTAACCATGCTATACCTAGATCTAGGTTTGGCTGCAATTATTTGGAGAGGGAACAAAATGATGAAAATTCCAAACCTGAACACTGACAGAAGAGCCAAACCCTCCTGTTTTGTGCCCATTTTGGGCCTGTCTGAACCTGAATCCCTGGGTTACCCACAGCACACCCTACCAACTCAGTTCCCTGGCCAAAGCTACATTTCCCTACATCGTCATCTGGGTCCACTGGCACATGGCTTTGGTACACCACCTGCTCCACACTCAACCTGTGAAAAAAAATATCATTAATACCATCATCACCATTTGGGATTCATCTGCTTAAGGTTTTGGAATAACAGGTACACCTAACGTGCCACAGCAACAATAATAATAACTATGAGGTATTGACATCCTTGTAATAAGGTTTGCTAAAATTACAAGCAAATTCATAAGCAACAACAAATGATAAAGTGAAAGGAAGTTGTGGTGCTAATGATGATGTGCATGAAAGCATTTTGAGATGGTCTGGCCATGTGGAGGAGCAGAAAGTAAGAGACTGGCTGGAAATGTGCATGTGTGGGAGGGGAAAGGGGAGACTGATGATGAGATGGAAGGAGGGAATGGAGAGAGATTTCAGAAAAGGTGTAAACTGGATGAAGGGCAACCAAATGGCAGAGACGGTGAATAAAACCCACACTTGTAGATGAAGAATATAATTACCAAACAGTTTCGGTGGACACTGCCACCATCTTCAGTGGTCAAGATAGTGAGAGGGAGTGACATACTGACCATACAAGGGTTCCTTTTTATGCCTGTGTGTGTGTGGAAGGGTGGGGTAAAGGTGAGGTGGCCTGGGGTAGATTGTAAGCGGGGATTAACCGAAGGGGGATTTTGGGGGGGACATTACTGGACAGGTCAGGTGTAATTCCTATCTGACCTTGCCTGTGTCATAGCAGGAAGGGACATTTCCATTAGGGACTTCATCATAGGATCTAGCTTGTACATACCTTCACTAAGGTTGAAATTCTTGTATTTCTGGATACACATGGCTTCAATCATCTTTCATTTCCGAAAGTCATGACTTCTATACAATAGATAGCTACCTTGCCAGTCAATTCTGTGGTTGGCTTCACAAACATGGTTAAATATTGCATTATTTAAATTACATGTTCTTATGGCATACTTGTGTTCCTTAATCCGTGTTTCCAAACTACGACCTGTTTCTCCTATGTAAACTAGTTCACAATCTTTGCAAGGAATTTTATATATGCCTGCTTCTGAATATGTTGTACATTTGTTCTTTACTAACATTGCTCTGATGGTGGAGGTATACCTAAATGCTATATTTACATCACTACTGTAACCTATTAACTTTAACATATTCAAGTCTGCAACATAAAGCAAAGTGAGGAAACGTTTCTTTTCTGTGGTGGGGTCTTTAGGAACGTAGTAAGATCGCCTAGCTTGAAGGTATGCTTGTTTAATAAACCATTTGGGATACCTTAAGTTTTGGAAAGATTTCCCAAATGAGATTATTTTCTTCTTGTATATGTTCTGGACTGCATATTCTAAGGGCTCTAAGGAACGTGGATGAGATAACAGACAATTTTGTGGCAGACTGATGATACGAAAAATAATGAATGAACAAGTTACAACTGGTTGGTTTCCTATACACCTTAAAGCTAAGTGAATGATTTTGCTTCATCACCAGCACATCAAGAAAGGGCACCAAAACTGTTTGGTAATTATATTCTTCGTCTACAAGTGTGGGTTTTATTCACCGTCTTTGATTATCACGCAAGAGTGATTCATCCAGCCAAATGGCAGAGGATATGGTAACACAGAGGTGATCCATTTGTGGTGATCATTTACAGTATTAAGATATCTCGAGACAGACAAATAGATAAACAGCTAGACTGATAAATAAACAGAGAGACAGACTGACAGGCATACAGATTCATAGTCTTGCTTACCTCACCTAAACTATGTACATTTGGTGCCCTCTCCCCCACCCATCCCACAGCCTACTGATGATTTCTCTAGCACTGCACTAAGCTCACTTTAACCTGACCCAAAATTGCCCTCTCCCCACTCTCAATGCTGTTTTAACAATAAGAGGAAACTACAAAATTACACTAGTCATGAAGAAATGCTGTGAGAGAGAGTGTGGGGCTTTGCCACTTAGCTCACTGCAGTCCAGTACATTTAAGGGTAGATAACCAGCTAGCTTCCCTTGGTGGCATTACATGACTAAAAAGCCTCCAGTCACCACTTGGGGATAGAACTTATGCAATTCTGTCACTCCATAATGGGCATTCTAACCTCTAAACCACCACATACCATAACTACAAATAAACCATGCTTAACCCATTGATTACACATTTACCTTTCTTTATCCCACCCATGGCGTGAAAAAAATATATATATATATATATATATACAGTATTGTTTATTATAAACTTGGATGTTTCAAGAGAACATTTAGGAGTGATGAGGTGAGTATCCTGCCTTGATTCCACATTGTCAAGCGGTTACAGTTAATTTACTTGTATTACTGTGCTTGTGAAAATTAGATATGGCAATGGAGATAACATAGAGGTGAGAATTTCTGGTGAGTATTCGTGTTTCGTGATCAGAAAGGGCAACAAATTCCAAGCAGACGTTGAAGAAGGCTGGCTTCGTGAGTATCCTGGTCCACTTCCATGATTTTACCTCTAGCATCTGATTTACGTGCATAATTCTGCTCGTTAATATTAAATAAGTTAATGGAGCGTACTAGGGAGTAAGTATGTGAAAGAAATATTCGTGTTTTGAGGTGATTGAATGAATGGTGGTGTAAATGGAAGAACAGACGTCGAAGAAGGCTAGCTTAGGTATTCTGCCCCGATTCGTTTTTCGGCGCTTCCATCTAATTTACTGACATAATTCTACTCATTGGTGTTAGAGAAGCAACTAGAGATTATTTGGGTGTATGCATGTGAGGGAAAGTGGCTGTATTGAGATGATATTTGGCATCCTTGTAAGATTTGACGTCGAAGATGGCTGGCGTAGTAAGTTAAGTATCCTGCTCTGCCTCCATATTTTCCTTACTTACAGCTAATTTCCCCACTTAATTCTGCTTACTGTTGTTATACATGGCAGTGGAGATAAATAAGTGTAGTTTGGTGGGAGAATATTGTTGTTTGCAGATATTTAAAGGATGTCGGGTTTTTTCGTGGCCTTGCCGAAATTTTGTAAACATTCAGCCCCCGAAATATTTAGGATGTTCGTATGTTATGTATTTCCGTTGATTTATTGTTTATTATTTATTATTGGTTATTATTTATTGGTTATTGGTTATTATTGGTGGTTGGTGCTGGCAACAATCATCCACTCACTTCATGTAGTGCTGCCTATGTCTTCCTTAGCCTTATTCTTTTTCTGTGCCTCCCCTCCTCTCTTCCTATTTCTCCCATCTTTCCTGTCACTTCTTATTGCTTTTCTTTCCTTTACAGGTGGCTTTACATTGAGTGACAAGCCAAATGGTTTCCTGTAAGCCAAGAAACCATTTACAACGCTGGGTGGTAACCACATAACCAACCCATACGTGCTCCCTACGTGTCAACAAGTGGGTTGGTGGAGGGTTAGTGCCCCTCCCCGTAAAACAAATAACTCAAAGTCAAATGGCCACTCCTTACGGGATTGTGGCATCTGGCAATAGATAGATAGATAAACTTGGAGATGAACATCCAGGGCATCATCTGGTGAAAAAAAAATCTCTCTCTCTCTCTCTCTCTTTCCATTTTTGCACAGCACCATGCATAAGTCTGCATAGGGGGAGTGCAGTGAAAAATTAAAAAAAAAATTGTTAGTTTTTGTTTATTATAAACTTGAAGAGAAACATCCAGGCCATCATCCGGTGAAAAAGAAAAACTCTCTCTCTCTTTGTCTTTGCATAGCGCCATGCGCAAGTCTGCATGGGGGTGGAGTGGTTAGCATTGATGCACGGCCACTGGAAGGTTAGCACAGCCTGAGCTGTGGCTCGCAATCCATGGGTTAATTATACTATACCCTTTTACTCTAACTCAGTCTAAAATTTCCATCATTCCATCTTAAGCACTGACCTGTAACAAGATATCAATACTAAAAGATGATGCTAGTCACAAAGAAGTGCTATGGAAAGGATGCAAAGCTGTAACATTGTCTTACTGTGCCAGTATGTTATGTGAAGTAAGCTGCAAAAGGACAAAAATCTGGGCCAAGCTATGGTAAAAGGACTGGCTTTAATACAGGTCAATACATTTTGAAAGGCAATCCACTCACTTGATGTAGTGCTGCCTACTTCTTCCTTAGCCTTTATCATTTTTTTCTGTGCCTGGCCTCCTCTCTTCCTATTGCTCCCATCTTTCCTGTCACTACTTATTGCTTTTCTTTCCGTTACAGGTGGCTTTATATTGAGTGACAAGCCAAATGGTTTCCTGTAAGCCAAGAAACCATTTACAACACTGGGTGGTAACCATATAACCAAACCATACGTGCTCCCTACGTGTCAAGTGGGTTGGTGGAGGGTTAGTGCTCCTCCCTGTAAAACAAATAACTCAAGAGTCAAATGGCCACCCCGTACGGGATTATGGCGTCTGGCAATAAATAGATAGATAGATAGAATTTATAAAGACCACAATACCTTCTTGATCTGATGCTTGAAGAGAAGATGAATAATGTGCATGTCTTCGTATTCCAGTGAAGGGATGGACCTCTCCAATTTACTGGGTTGCACTTTGGAAACCAACACTAGTCTCGCACAGCACACTGGTACTGTCCTCTAACCCTCTTATCCTCAAGCTTTAACATCCAAGTACAGATCTGTAAGGAAAAATACCATATGGTACTTAAACCCTTTCACCTCTATGACATATTTCAATTTGAGATTATTTTATTCAGCACGATTAATATAGCCTTCATCAATACAGTCCCTCATACCACCTCAGCATAGTCCTGTAATCCTCAGGTTTTAGCTTCTGATATGATGTCAACATGGAAAGGTAACAAACTTTAACCGATCTTATCTAATGCTTTCAAAACACTTGTTTTTTTTTAAACTAAGCAACCAATCTAACATTTTATCTCACCACATTGCTGCCAGGTTGAGAAGATTAGGAGAAATACACTGAGGTGGTTTGGACATGTGGAGAGAATGGAGAATGAAAGACTGACTAAGAGGGTGTATGTAGGTGAGGTGGAGGGAGGGAGAGGGAGAGGTAGACTGAGGATGAGGTGGAGGGATGGAGTTGAGAGGTATATGAGGGAGGGGGGGGTGAGTTGGGGGGAGGGGAGTCAAATGGTGGGTGACAGAGTGACTTGGAGGCGTTTTGTCTGCGGCCACCCTTTGCGGGATTAGGGCGTCGGGCTATAGATAGATAGATAGATAGTTAAAACCTAGCCCGTAATAATATAAGGATCTTCAATGGGACGAGCCTCAATTCAAGTTAACAAAGCAACTGTAGAAACCAAAAACCAAAACAAAATTTGATTTAACGGATAAAATCTAAGACTCCGAAATTTCGAGAAATGAGTAAAAGGAAGGATCATAAGAATTGCCACTGAGAGCACTAGAGCAATTACACCTCCCAATTTATTAGGAATAGATCGCAAAATCGCATAAGCAAATAAAAAATACCACTCCGGCTGAATATGAGCTGGAGTCACTAAAGGATTCGCAGGAATAAAATGATCTGGATCTCCTAAAAGATAAGGATGGAGCAAAGTAAGCAGCACAAGAGCCATTAACATGACCCAAAACCCAACATTATCCTTGAAAGTAAAATAAGGCTGGAAAGGAACCTTATCCACTTGCCTTAAAACACCCAAAGGATTATTCGCTCCAGCCTGGTGAAGGAACAAAATATGAACCAAAGTCGCAGCAGCAATAACAAATGGAAACAACAAATGAAAAGTGAAAAAACAAGTTAAAGTGGCATTTTCCACAGCAAACCCTCCTCAAATCCACTGAACCAAAGAAGTACCAATGTAAAGAATTGCTGAAAACAAATTAGTATTAGTAATTACAGTTGCACCCCAAAAAGACATTTGACCTCATGGTAAAACATAACCTAAAAAAGCTGTCGCCATTACCAAAAAGAGAATCACAACACCTACTATTCAAGCATGAAAAATCATATAAGAACCAAAATACATCCCTCGACCAATATGAAGATAAACAAATAAAGAAAAAAGACGCCCCATTGGCATGTAAAGTCCATAATAACCGCCCATAATTAACATCTCGTTGAATATGAGCTGCCCTAGAAAATGCCAAATCAATATGCGCAACATAATGTATAGCAAGAAACAGACCAGTAACAATTTGAACAACCAAACACAAACCAAGCAATGACCCAAAATTCCAAAAAATAGAAATATTTCTTGGAATTGGTATATCAACTAATGCCCCATTAGCAATTTTTAACAATGGATGAAACTTACGCAACGGTGTTATCATAAGTTATTAACCGTAGAGGACTAGAAGACGAACTTATCACCTTAACAACTACAAACAACGTTAAAAGCAAATAACTAATAATAAACATCGTAAATATAGCTCTAGGTTCATTGTAAATAGTCCTCACATTCATAGCAGAATTTCTAATATCAGAATACTTAGATAAAAAAGTTGTAGTTGATTCCCCAATCTTATTTGCCATTATCACAGGATCCACAAAAATTAAAAAAAAACTGATAATTAATGCTAAAAAAAGGATAAAAAAAAATTCTCTTCTAACCTTAAATTGCTCATTAGCTGCTAAAGACGCACCATAAATAAACAATACTAATATTCCACCCCAAAAAATCAAAAATAAAATATACAAAAACCAGTAACTCTTAGCAAACAATCCAGTGGTAATTGAAATTAAAACCGTTTGAATTAATAGCACAAGACCTGTTGACAGAGGATGAATCAAACGCATAAAAATCAAAGAAAACAAAATAATAAAAGGAAGACCATACATTACCACTCCAATCTCTTGGTGTTTCAAGAAAAAAATTTCATTACTGGTTTACAAGACCAGTTTTTATTTAAACTATTAAAACCAATGTTAACTTTAAATAACTTGTTTTTATTTATTGCATTCACTATAATTTTCAGGGGACAATGAGCTTTCGCTTCAAACCGAAAACATTTATTAAACACCCTTTTAAAATTAGAATTCATCATATTTGGGATCTTCTTCTTAATATCTAACTGCCTTTCCTCAATCAGAAATGAATTATTTTTCTCTCCCTTTTTCCTGGTCCTAGCAGCCTGTGAAGGCGTCCTAGGTCTAGCTCTACTGGTCTCCATTGTTCGCTCCCACGGAAACGATTACTTCAGGGCCTTTAATAGATTAGAATGCTAAAATACCTATTTATACTCCTTATATTAATGACATTTGTAAAGGACTGGTCTTTAATTCAAACAGGAATCTTAGCTGTATCATTTTTATTCGCCATTTTATACAATCACGACTTCTTCATATATAATTTAGGATTTAGATTAGGTACAGACTACTTAAGCTACATTTTGATCCTACTAAGCATCTGAATTATAGCACTTATTGTTATATCCAGAGTAAAAATTACATTCACCTCAAATTTTCCCAGACTATTTTTATTAGTCAACTTAGCTCTATTAATTTTTCTAGTATTAACTTTTAGATCTATAAACTATCTACTATTTTATATTACCTTTGAAGCTTCCCTAATTCCAACCCTAATCCTAATCTTAGGTTGAGGATATCAGCCAGAACGAATTCAAGCAGGAGTTTATATACTATTCTACACCCTATTTGCATCTCTACCGCTCTTAGCCTCTTTACTTTACATCTATAAAACAAACGGAACACTCACTATCGGAGCTCTTTATCAAAGAATTAACCTAAGAGTCCTATCTCTTATTTGATTCGTCTCCTCTATTATAGCTTTCATCGTGAAACTACCTATATACTTATTCCACCATGACTACCCAAGGCACATGTTGAAGCTCCCGTAGCAGGATCAATAATTCTAGCTGGAGTTTTATTAAAACTAGGAGGTTACGGCTTAATCCGAATCTTACCCTTATTTACTGAAATAAACAAGAACCTAAGATGACTATGAGTTAGGCTAAGAATCCTAGGAGGGTTCTTTGTTAGTATTATCTGTCTACGACAAGTAGACATAAAATCCCTCATTGCTTACTCTTCTGTAGCTCACATAAGATTAGTACTCTGTGGGCTCTTAACCTTTCGGTGATGAGGAATAAACGGGGCTGTTGTTGTAATAGTAGGTCATGGTCTATGTTCTGCAGGGCTATTCTGCCTTGCAAACATAGTATATGAACGAATTGGAAGACGAAGTCTTCTAATTAATAAGGGCTTATTAAATTTTATGCCAAGAATAGCACTATGGTGATTCTTACTAAGAATCAGTAATATGGCTGCACCCCCTTCCATTAACTTACTAGGAGAAATCAATCTAATCATAAGAATCATTAGATGAAACAAATTAACTGCCCTAAGAATTAGATTACTATCTTTTTTCAGAGCAGCTTATACTCTTTATCTATATTCACTTAGACAACAAGGTGTATTCTCCAGATCTCTCTACTCTTGTTGCTCGGGAAAAGTACCAGAATACTTAGTTTTAAGACTTCATTGAATCCCCTAAATATCTTAATTCTAAAATGGAACCTAATTATACCTAACATCTAATTAAACCTTTACTTCTTTTATATATTTCAACTATATTACAACTCAGCTCGTTTGGGTAGTTTATTACTAAAATGTTAGTTTGTGGAGCTAAAAAAAATAAAAATCTTATCCTAAACCATGATTTGAAAAATTTCAATACACCTAACAAGAATAGTTTTCCTAATATTTTTTTCTCTAATCTCATTACTCATGTCCCTTCTATGCTTATTTAACAAAACATGCTATATTATTGAATGAGAAATTCTAAGAATCAACTCATCCTCTATCGTTGCAACATACATTTTTGACTGAATATCCTTAATATTCATGGGATTCGTTATATTCATTTCAGCAATAGTACTCTTTTATAGGGGAAGATACATAGAAGGAGACCCCAACATAAACCGATTTATATACTTAGTTCTAGCTTTTGTTCTATCGATAATCTTTTTAATTATCAGCCCTAATTTAATTAGAATTCTTTTAGGATGAGATGGCTTAGGATTAGTATCCTATGCACTAGTAATTTACTATCAAAACGAGAAATCCGCAAACGCCGGAATACTAACTGTTCTATCTAATCGAGTTGGAGATGTAGCAATTCTCTTAAGAATTGCCTTAATATTCATTGAAGGAGGTTGAAATTTCATCTTCCACGTATTTTACCTGGATGACAATTTCACGCTATTAATAAAAAGACTTATCATTATAGCAGCAATAACCAAGAGCTCAAATCCCATTCTCTGCCTGACTGCCTGCTGCCATAGCAGCCCCAACACCAGTATCAGCACTAGTTCACTCCTCAACCCTTGTTACAGCCGGAGTCTACCTTCTCATCCGATTTAGACCCGCATTATCCGAAACAACTTTACCAACCCTACTACTATTCAGCTCTCTAACAATATTTATATCAGGTCTAGGAGCTAATTTCGAATATGACTTAAAAAAAATTATTGCCCTATCAACCCTTAGCCAACTAGGAGTAATATTAAGAATCCTAGCCCTAGGGTTTAAAGACCTCGCATTCTTCCATCTTCTTACCCATGCACTGTTCAAAGCTCTTTTATTCATATGTGCCGGGGCCATAATTCATAATGTAAAAGAATACCAAGATATTCGACTGATAGGAAGATTAGTAACCTCTATGCCCCTAACCTGTATATGCATAAACCTAGCATTATGTGGAACTCCATTTCTAGCAGGATTCTACTCAAAAGATCTTATCCTAGAAATTGCTTTCATAAGATGAATCAATACTGTAATTTTATTTCTTCACATCTTCGCAACCATATTAACAGTATGTTACACTTTCCGCCTAATTTTTTATTCTATAACCGGAGAATTTAACTTAGCTAGGTTCAGAAACATTGACGACTCATCCTCCATTATAACTTCCCCCATACTAGCTCTTAGAAGAGGAGCAATCCTTAGAGGAGCATTATTATCTTGATTAATCTTCCCAAAATCCTATATTATTTGCCTCTCTCCCCTTATAAAAAATCTGGTACTAACAATCAGAATCCTCGGGGGACTAATAGGCTATCTACTCAATATCATAAACGTAAACTTCAAATTAAACTCACTCAACCTTTACCCTCTAGTGGTATTTTCAGGTTCTATGTGATTCTTACCATTTCTATCCACCTTTAACTTACCCAAATCTTGCCTTAGTCTAGGTCAAAACTACTCTCAAATAATCGATAAGGGATGATCCGAAATCAGAGGAGGTCAAGGAATCTTCCAAACATTAATAAACTCGTCTAAACTACATCAAATAATTAGTGATAGGAACTTTAGATCCTTTATAAAAATTTTCCTTATTTTAACCCTTATACTCTCATTCTTTAATATTTACTTTTATAATTTATTTGTAGAATATCGCGTTGAAGTTGTGAAAGAGATGAATCCATCTAAAAGTACTTAGCTTCTAAAAAAATATTTTAACTATACAGCGAAAACGTATCGTGTTATACTTACACCACAGAAGCTCTTCTCTTGATAGGAAGGTAACTTCAATTCAATCATTAACAGTGATTAGCCTCTCCTTTGGCTTCTACCAAAATTAGAGACTACATAGTCAAAGCTTAGGCCGAAACTAAGTGCAAAACTTCGCTTTCTAATCTACTTACTTATTTTTTATCCCCCTCATCAATAAATAGAAATATAAAGAAACAATCAAACTACATCAACAAAATGCCAATACCATGCAGCAACCTCAAAACCAAAATGATGAGTCGAAGAAAAATCTATCTATCTATCTATTGCCAGACGTTTCAATCCCGTTTGGGGTGGCCACAAACAAATCGCCTCCAAGTCACCCTGTCCCCCGCCATTTCACTCCCCTGCTCCCAACTCACATCCCCCTCTCTCATATACCTCTCCACCCCATCTCTCCATCTCATCCTCGGCCTCCCCCTCCCTCTTTCCCCCTCCACCTCACTCACATACACTCTCTTCGTCAGTCTTTCACCCTCCATCCTCTCCACATGGCCAAACCACCTCAGTGTGTTCCTCATAACGCTTCCTATCACATCCACATCAACACCACAACGCTCCTTTATATCCTCATTCGTCAGCCTGTCTCTCCATGTGACTCCACAGGCACCTCTTAAATAACTCATATCCACTGCTCTCGCTCTTGACTTGTGTCCTTCCAACAACGTCCATATAAAGACGATACAAACATACCATCAAAAAAGTAGTAATTACATGTACACCATGGAAACCTGTAGCTACAAAAAAACAAGATCCAAAAACCGAGTCAGCAATAGTAAACGGAGCCTCAAAATACTCCAAAGCCTGAAGAGCCGTAAACTAAACACCTAAAAACACAGTAATGCCAAGACTCTGAAGAGCTTCATTATGATTAGACCCTATAATAGCATGATGAGCCCAAGTCACTGTGGCTCCTGAGGACAAAAGAATAATAGTATTCAAAAGAGGAATTTGAAATGGATTAAACGGAACAATTCCCTTAGGTGGTCAAGTTATACCAATTTCCACAGCAGGAGCCAACCTCCTATGGAAAAAAGCCCAAAAAAACGAAAAAAAGAAGAAAACTTCTGAGACAATAAACAAAATCATTCCTCACCGCAATCCAGCAACCACAACTCTAGTATGTAATCCTTGATAAGTCCTTTCACGTACTACATCTCGTCACCACTGAATTATAGTTAAAATGACAGCAAGAAACCTCAAAACAAGAAGGTCTGTATTAAACTGATGATATCATTTAACTAATCCAGTAGTCAATATTATTGCTCTAATCGACCCAGTTAAAGGCCACGGTCTTATTTCTACCAAATGATAAGCATGATGTCCATGTGATGATGCCATTAGTCAATTTCCCTTGCAAACAAAGTTCTTAAAATGGCAAAAAACATAAGATTGAATAACTGCAACAGCAAATTCAAGCAAAAGAAGTAAAACCTGAGCAACAAATAAAAGAATTAAAAAATAAGAAGTTAGTGAAGGACCAGTCCCTCCCAGAAGAGTTAACAACAAATGACCAGCCATCATATTAGCCATCAACCGAACTGCTAAAGTCCCAGGTCGAATAATGTTCCTAATACTCTCAATTAATACCATAAAAGGCATTAAAACTACAGGTGTTCCCTGAGGAACTAAATGAGCAAACATATGTTGAGTATGATTAAACCAACCATAAATCATAAAACTTAATCAAAGAGGAAGAGCTAACCCTAAAGTCATACCTAAATGTCTAGATCTAGTAAAAACATAGGGCAAGAGACCAAAGAAATTATTAAAAACAATGAACGAAAACAAAGAAACAAAAATAATAGTTCTACTTTGTAGTTTGGGTCCAAGAATATTTCTAAACTCCTGATGCAAAGCCATATTTAACTTATATCACACAACAGACCACCGAGAAGGAGAAACCCAATAAATACAAGGCAAAAATATCAATCCCAAAAAAGTAGAAAGTCAATTTAATTCCAACTCCATTAAACCAGAGGAAGGCTCAAAAATAGAAAATAACCTTGCTATCACGTTCAAATCTTTTCTACAATATCAATCTCCCCCGATCTCGATTAAATTTTTTTGGGGGACTCTAATATTATAATTCATTACAATGAAAACAATAAATGTAATTAAAAACATGATAACTAAATTCAGCCACAAAATAGGAGCCATCTGAGCGATTGGATGATATCCTCACAGGATAACTTAAGCCTGACAAACTTATGTTATTTTTTAACTAATCAACCAAACAATTATAATCATAAACGGAATTAAAAGCCCAAAAAAATTAACAAACATACAATACGGCATAACCCATTTAAACCCCTGCTGATCCACAAAAGAAATGACCAACTTAGGAGTCCTAATAGTCAAAGACATAATTGATACTCGAAGATAAAACTACAAAGTCACAAGAGCTGACCCAAGAAGCACAACCAGCAAAACAAAATTACCTGCCCCTGCCAACTCTTGAATAACTAACCACTTAGGAACAAACCCAGTAAAAGGAGGAAGACCCCCTAACAACAACAAAGAAAAAAATACTAACATCTTCACCTCAACGGAAAAATTATAAGTCAAAAGATGATTAAAATGGAAAGCTTGCTTACAATGAAAAAGAACAACAATAGATAAAGAAATTACAGAATAAAACAAAAAATAAACACCCATAGTCACTTCTCTTACCAAAACAGAAGAAAGCATCCAACCAATATGATTAATTGAAGAAAAAGCCAACACCTTACACAAAGAAGTCTGATTAATACCCCCCACCGCACCTACAACAGCCGACAATATCCTAGCCACAGAAAAATACACTTCCATCATCCTCATCCTAGCCAAATAACATAATAAAAACAAAGGAGCAATTTTTTGAACCCTCATCAAAATTATAGCCTGAGGTCAAAGCAAACCCCCCATAACTTGAGGAAACCAAAAATGAAAAGGAGCACCTCCTAACTTTAAAATTAAGGCACAAAACAAAATAACAGAAGCAACCCTAAAATAAATTAACATAAAAGAAGCTGAAAAAATAATTAAAGAAGAACCCAAACTTTGAATTAAAAAATACTTCAAAGCCGCCTCCGAAGAATATTGGTTACTTTTAGTAATCCTAAGAGGAATAAATGACAGCAAATTCAACTCCAACCCAACTCAAGCCCTAAATCATGAACAAGATGAAATAGAAAGCAAAGATCCCAAAACTAAAGTAGAAAAAAACAACAAATTAGGATAAGAAAAATAAATTCAAAAGAGAAAAATCCTTTAATTAACACAAATTAATTAACTATTTCTTTCGCAGGTATAGGTAATAGCTAAATTACAAAGTTGACATTATCAGCGTCAACCTCTCTAAGAACTATACCACTTTTAACCACTAAAAAGAGGGAATTATACCCATAAATGGGATATGAACCCATCACCTTTATCTTAGCTTATCTTTTTAACTACCCACCAGAAGTAATCATACTATAACAGGTTTAAAAGACCTACACTTAAACTTCAGTCATCTGGTGAAACTTAACCTAAGCCTCATCAGAAGATGTAACTCATGACAAAAAAGACTTAACAGAAACTCTTTCTACTACAATAGGCATAAAACTATGATTAGCACCACAAATTTCCGAACACTGACCATAAAACAAACCGGGACGAGAAATTAAAAACCTAATCTGATTTAAACGACCAGGAATAGCATCAACTTTTACCCCTAAAGCAGGAATAGTTCAAGAATGAATAACATCCGCTGCCCTTACCAGCACCCGAATCTGAGTATTAAAAGGCAACACAGCTCGATTGTCAACATCCAAAAGCCGAAATCCAGCCTCCCCTAACTCCTCAGTAGGAACCATAAACGAATCAAACTCCAACTGAGAAAAATCTGAATACTCATAACTTCAATACCACTGATGCCCAATAGATTTTAAAGTTACACTTGGGTTATTAACTTCATCCAACAAATGAAGAAGTCGCAGCGAAGGTAAAGCAATAAAAATCAAAATCAAAGCAGGCAAAACAGTTCAAATCACCTCAATTGTTTGATTTTCTAATAAAAAATGATTAATAAACCTATTAAAAAATAACCTAGCCATTATATATCCTACAAGAGTTGTAATAAGAATTAAAACTACTATCGCGTGATCATGAAAAAAAATTAACTGCTCCATAAGAGGTGAAGCCCTGTCTTGCAATCCCATATACCCTCAAGTTGCCATTAATTAATTCTAAAAGAGAATAATATTCTCATTCATAGGTCCTAAACCTAGTGCATTAATCTGCCATTTTAGAAATCAGAAACTAAAGGAATATCCATATATCTATGATCTGCAGGAGGATGGGCATGCTTTCACTCAATAGAGGTAGGGAAATACATTGAAAACACAACTACATGATAAGACACCATTCTCTCTCAAATAATAATAATAAATCCTAATACAGCCACTAAAGAAATCATAGACCCAAGTGATGATAAAACATTTCAAGCTGTATAAGCATCTGGATAATCAGAATACTGCCGAGGCATCCCATTCAACCCTAAGAAATGCTGAGGGAAAAAAGTAATATTAACTCCTAAAAACATGGTACAAAAATGAATCTTCAACCACTTAGGATTTAATGCTAACCCAGTAAACAAAGGATATCAATGCGCCAACCCAGCAAAAAGCCCAAAGACCGCACCCATGGAAAGCACATAATGGAAATGCGCTACAACATAATAAGTATCATGTAAAATAATATTAATCGAAGAATTAGCTAACACAACCACTGTTAATCCTCCTACCGTAAATAAAAAAATAAATCCTAATCCCCAACACATAGAAGGTCTATAATTAATTTGCGTTCCATGAAGAGTTCCCAATCACCTAAAAATTTTAATTCCAGTGGGAACCGCAATAATTATTGTTGAAGACGTAAAATACGCTCAAGTACAGTAATCACTCTAATATCCGGACGCCCAATAACCGAACATCCCCACTAACCGAACCTTATCGTCCTGGGATCAAACATTCCCAAAATGGTCCGAAAATCCAAAAAAATTGGAAAAAAAACCGATTTTTTGCCGTCCGTAATTTGAACTTGCCGCGCGCGCCGCGTGAGAGCATTGTTTTGGTTCGTCATTCCTCCGACGTCCGATAGAGCGCCGCTGCATCCTCCCCACTTCCCGCCTGTCTCTCACCGCGACTGGACCTGCGCTCTTCGTAATGGCTGCCCACGTGCTCGCTTTTGTGGTGGTGCCGTACTTGCTGCAAGGCCTCCTGCTGCTCTCTGCCCTACTCTTAGTGTGTGTGATGATGGCCCCGCCTCCTGAGAAAAGGAAGAGAGTGGTGTTGACTCTGGAGAAGAAACGGGAGATATTGGAGAAGGTTGATGCGGGTTGGTCTTCCTCTCGCATTCTCCGCGAGTTCAACCTGGCCCGGTCGACTTTGTTTGATATCAAGCGTTCCCGAGACAAGCTCATGCAGTACACGGCTGACTTCTCGTCGAGAAGCAAACGCAACGTGGAGAGGAAGGTTATGTTTACTCCCAAGTATGCAGAGATCGACCGCTCCACGTTGATTTGGTATCGACAGCAACGTGCAGCTGGTGTGATGGTACGTGGAACGGAGCTGAAGGCTGCTGCTGAGAAGTTTGCAAGGCTTCACGACGCCCTAGACTTCAAGGCATCCGAGGGTTGGCTCTTCGCGTTCAAGTTGCGACATGGCCTTACTAACCGTAAAGCACATGGCGAAGCATTGGACGCTAACGAGGATGGAGTGGACGAGTTTCGGCACAAGGTGAAAGGCTTGATCGACAGGGAGGGCCTCACTCTCGGTCAAGTCTATAACGCTGACGAAACTGGCCTATTCTATCGCTCGGTGCCAACGAACACTCTCGCCGATGAGACGGAGAAGCGTGTACCTGGCCGCAAGCTTTCTAAGGAACGGATATCTGCTTTGTGTTGTGCCAATGCTAACGGCATGCACCGGCTTAAGCCCGTTATTGTTGGCCGTGCAAAGCAGCCTCGGTGCCTTCGTGGGGTGATGGATGTCCTTCCTGTCGTATGGTACCATTCTTTGAAAGCATGGTTCACAGCTGTGATTTTCAAAGACTGGTTTCACCATCACTTCGTCAAGGAGGTCATACATTACCAGACGAAGACACTGGGAATTCCTCGCGACCAGGTAAAGGCTCTCCTTCTCCTCGACAATGCACCTGCCCACCCGTGCGACAAGGACTTGGTTGCTGAGAATGGCCGTATTAGGTGCATGTTTCTGCCACCTAATACGACTGCTCTCATTCAACCAATGGACCAAGGAGTGATCGTGGCAACAAAGCGCCTGTACCGTCGGAAGTTCCTGGACGAGGTGATGGTGGTTCTCGAGGACGAGGACGAGCGCAGGGAAGGACGTGACACTCGAGGCAAGCGGACTTTGGAAAACCTTCGCCGCTACAACATCAAGTCTGCGCTGTACAACTGGGCTAGTGCATGGAAGGAAGTCCCTGTGAAAACTCTTGAAAATGGTTGGTCTTGTCTGCTTCTCGGAACAGATGTGGAGTACGATTTCCTAGGGTTTGACGTGGATGACTTCCATGCACGGCTACGTACGCACGGCGACGATGTTGATGTGGACGATGTTCGTGAGTGGTTGGACGACGACGAGGCGATCCTGGGTATCAGACGTTGTCTGATATCGAGATCGCGTCTTCGGTTGCTGGTGTCAGTCCCGAACTTGAAGATTCCGACGACGAAGGCGATGATGATGCAGACTCCGCCCAGCAGGACACTACTCCAGCCATCCCCAAGCTGAGCGCACTCCGGGAACATCTAGAGTTCGTCCTAGACTACCTGGAACACCCGGACTGCGACAGGGAGATGGGGCCCTTGGGACTCGTGGAGGAAGTGCGTGCTTTCCGGCAGCGCATCATCAATCGCCAGAATCGTCGGTCCTTGCGTCAGTCAACGATTGACAGTTTTTTCAGGCCCGTGACCCCCGCTGTGCCAAGCCCTGGTTCCACTCCGTTGCCTCCCCAAGACAGGCCCTCATGCTCCGAGCCACAGCCCAGCACATCAGCTACAGTGGAGTCACCGCTCGACGTGAGTTTGCGGCTGTCTTCAGAGTCTTCTGTAGTCGGTACGCCATCACCACTACCCACCGATGCACCCCTTGGACGCCTGCCAGTGATACTCTCGGGCTCTGACAGTGAATAAACAGCAAGAACTTCTCCACTAGACCACACGGGAATTTTGAGTGTTGTGCAGTGAAAAAACGGTGTGTTGTGTTAAGGTTTTCAAGTTGGGAGAAAAGACTAAGTAGAAAAGAAATTTAACGTAACTAACCTTCTTTGTTTTGGCTTTGGAAACTTAAAAAAACTTGGGAAAAGTTAATGTGCAACACTTAAATTTAATGGAACATTATTTGGACTAAAGTGAACACTGTGAAAAGAACGGACTTCTGTGTGTTAGTGACTAAGTTCAGTGCAAGACTTCAGGAAGAGTGTAGTGCAAGTGCTTCAGGAAATCGTTCTTACTGTCAGAGTCCGAGAGGAGGCGGTTATTCATCGAGGTGGCCAGGGACTTGCTGTAAGTAGCCAAAATGTTTCATGTTGTACTATTTTCCATACTATATTTACCAGAATGTTTCATATTGTATTTTTTCCCATACTATACTTACCAGAAAGTGTCATACTGTACTTCTTTCCATACTAAACTTACCTCATGCATGTGCAGTAGGAATGTGTTTTTCAGAGTTCGGTTAGGTTCGGTTAGGTTAGGTTCGGTTAGAGTCCATAAGTACCAGAATGTTTATTAATGTATGAACATACTTCTAAACCCACATTTTATGTGTCTATTGCATTTATTTCAGTCATTTATGTGCCTTATTGGTGTGATTTGGGTGTTAAATAGGTGCTATGCATGTCCGGAGGGAGTTGTATAGGTGTTTCTCTGTGTTAGGGTCCGTAAGTACAAGTCCATAAGCTGGGGCCCAATATCCGGACAAAACCAATATCCGAACCTACCGATGGCTCTATTGATCCGGATATTGGAGTGATTACTGTATCTACATCCATTCCCACAGTAAACATATGATGAGCCCACACTACGAAACCACGAATCCCAATAGCTAACATAGCATAAATCATACTTAACCTTCCAAAAGCCTCTTTTTTCCCAGACTCCTGACTGACAATATGCGAAATCATCCCAAACGCAGCTAAAATTAAAATATAAACCTCAGGATGTCCAAAAAATCAAAACAAATGCTGATAAAGAACCGGATCACCTCCCCCAGCTGGATCAAAGAAAGAAGTATTCAAATTACGATCTGTCAACAATCCCACAAGGGGTGGCCATTTGACTTTGAGTTATTTGTTTTACGGGGAGGGGCACTAACCCTCCACCAACCCACTTGTTGACACATAGGGAGCACGCATGGTTTGGTTATATGGTATAATAATAAGATTAACAAAGAAATCAGGTTAAGATTCTCTTGCACGTTATTTATGCACTTCGTGTCATTTGTGCAATTCATGTCAATAAATAATAATAATAATAATAATACGGTAATAATAATAATCCATCCATCCATCCATCATCCAATCCTACGCTGCCCCACTAGGAGCGCAGAAGCCCGGGGCTAGGCAGTTGGTCCTGACATTTAAGATGAATAATAATAATAATAATAATAATAATAATAATAATAATAATCCATCCATCATCCAATCTTATGTTGCCCCACAAATTCCTTGACGAGTCTGGCTAAATGCTTGTTTACAATCAATTCTCCGCATCTTGATCCTATATCTCAGGTTACAGATTAAAAAAAAAACAACAGCAGCAGCAAAAACAAATCCCATTTTACCCCTGAGGTGTGTAGGTGCCTAAGGTTAGGCTATCAGTACATTTAAAGGTAAATAAAAGACCTACTTCCCTTGGTGGCATTACACGACTGATAAACCTCAAATCACCGTTTGGGGACTGAACTTAACCACCAGACCACCACATGCCTAAACTCAGAAGTATAAATCAAAATTCCTCTTTTGCATTCTTCCTCTTCTGTCTTTCCTTCATTCTCTCCTCTTCCTTCTGCCTACAGGTGACTTTACACTCCCTCTTCTGTCTTTCATTCCTTCATTCTTTCCTCTTCCTTCTGCCTATGGGTGACTCTACACTGAGTGAAAAACCAAATGGTTTCCTGTACACCAGGATACCATTTACTACACTGGGTGGTAACCATACAACCAAATCATGTCACCTGGTGGTTTAGTGGGTAATTAAGGGGCTCCAATCGGACCTATGTAGGTTTAAATCCATGGGGTGGTTGGGGTTTACTGCTCACGTAATGCCACTCACAGGTGAGTGAGGCTGGTCACTCTCATCTTCAATGTCAGGACCAGCTTGCCCAGCCCCAGGTTCCCACGCTCCTCATGGGACGGCACAGGATTGGATGATGGATGGATGGATAAATTAAAATGTTTGGCTTGTGAGGTGCTGCCAGGATTCTAAGGGCTTAAATATATGATTCCTTGTGTGGAGTCTCACTGGGCATGCAGCTGGTAGTTATACACTTTCCTACTTTTTCCCTGTTCCTGGATGCTACCTCACCCCATCCTTAGGTGAAACAAAGGATCATAGTATACTTGAGAGTGTGAGGGTGTAAGCATGCCCCTAATCTCTGATTATTAAATGCAACATTGATGTTATCAGCCTGCATCCCATACTACTGAGAGCAATAAATAACAATACAGAGAAGTTAGATATGTTCAATCATCAACACATGCTTTAGTAACTGCCAATAAAAATGGGGTTTTGTCCACAACTTTGCACTCTCAGTTTTCATTATACAGTCCAAAAGGTAACGACGATGAAGAAAAGGACGAGGACTGTGAAATGAGGATGAGGAAGGTGACGACAAGGACAATGAGGACGAGGATGACGAGGGCGAGGACAAGGATATCAAGGAGAAGGATGTGGCTGAAGCTGCCACTTACAATGATAGTGGGTGACTGGAAACACCAATGAACTGACTGAAATTACCATAATCTGAACCACTGCAAGGAACATGGAAATTCTATAATTTATTCTAACAAAACTTACTTTTCTAGTCTGAAGTATCAGCCACTAACACAACACTTTTCAATTTTTCCTTTCACAAAGCTAGAGAGGGATGCCTTCACGTGATGGTACCAAAAAAACTGGGTGGCTCACTGCCTGGTTATACCAATGTCCTTCAATTACTTTCCAGTCCCATGCAAGGAGGATGGGGGACTGTAGAAGAATGGCAACTCCAACCTGCAGTCTACCAGAATCATTGATAAGTCCAAAGTCACAAACACAATGGTAATTCCTTGTATCCAATTGCAACAATATTATCTGAAGGAGGCCAGAGTAATGAACAAAAATTTTTCCCCTGATGGCAGCGGAGGCAGCAAATTTAGTCACAACATGAAAATGATAGACATTATAGGCAGAGGAAGCTGCCCATTTATTCTAACACCTTACTATGTGGTGAGGATTGACATGTTGCGGCAAGAGGCCCCAAATTATCGTTCATATGGTCATAACACGGCAAACTTGGGTCATGACATGGTGGGAACAGATACAACGTGGCCAGTGATCGTCACAGCACAGGTTGCATCAGCCTATGACGTATAGCTGTCATGTGTCTGCGTGGGGTGTCGTCACAGCCGACTGATCATTCCTACCCCAGTTGAGCCTACCCTCTCCCCACACTCTGGCTGCACTCATGCTCTGTGTGATCATTATGACCAGTAAGAGTCCTTACTGTGCAGTACTATTGATGTCACTAGTGAAGGTGTCACTCCAGTACCAAGATAAACTAACATATTAATACTTGTTCAGTGAAGGGGGTTAATAAATTGTGATTCCCTGGTTCCTTACACCTAGAGGGGCAGTCTGTGAACTCAGAGGGTGAGTGTGGGCGTTATACAGCATGTGTCTGGGAGGATGGCAACTGTCACATGAAAGCCAACAGTGTGGCTGGATATCGCACCACCTCAGACCCAACACCCACACCAGCAGGATTTCAGGTGAGATGGACTCCTCACACACACACACACACACACACACACACACACACACACACACACACACACACACACACACACACTGTACCCATCTACAGTATATAACCTTTATTATATATTCTTACTGTCAAACTGAATGTTTTACTGACTTATCCGTATGTTATTTCCTGTCCTTATTGTCAGGCACAGTGTATGGCTGTCTTTATTTTTATTCCATGATTTCTGAAGCCACAAGTACTTTATTAATGTTTTTCTCTTGAACTCTTCTCAAATTGCACATGTTTTACATAATATTAATTTTAATCTCCATGTTGGCAGAATGAATATTAGGTAATACAGAAATGTGCATACAGTACTTCTTTCCATGCATGAACTTCCATTTTTTTCTGCTAAAGAAGTAATCTCTCAGAAATGTTAGCAATACTGTAGATGTAAACGTAATACAGTAGATGTAAACATAAGCAGTCAGATAGATTATTTTCTGGTCAGGAGGGCTGATAGGAGGTTAGTGAGGGATGTTAAAGTTATAGGAGGTGAGGAGTGTGTGCAGCAGCACAAACTATTGATTTGTGATATGGTGCTTAAAGAATGAGTGATGAAAAAGAGGACTTATGTACCTAGGAGGAAAATATGGAAGCAGGGAAACCAAGCAGTAAGGGATGCCTTCTATAGCGAGATGAGGAGAGTGGTGGCTGAACAGGGAGCTGTGGATAGAGGCGTTAATGAACAGTACAGTGCCCTCAAGAACAACCTCTTCAGAGTTACTGATGAAGTATGCGGTTGGACAAGAGGCCCACCAAGACATAAAGTAACTTGGTGGTGTGATGAGGGTGTAGAAGCTGCAGTTAAGGAGAAAAGAAGGCTTTTCCGGGAATGGAAGAAGGGTGGTAACAAGGAGGAATACTTGGCTGCCAAGCATAGGGCTAGAAGAGAGATATACAGGGTGAAGTCTGAGTCACAAAGACTTGATAACCTAAATCATGAGGAAGGGAAAAATATGATATTTAAGGTGGCAAATCAGATGAAGAGGGATAATTGGGATATTATAGGTGAGCAGTGTGTGAAGAATGATGATCGAAGGGTTGTGGTGAACAGTGGGAATATTAAAGGTGCAGTTTCCTGTAAGCCAAGAAACCATTTACAACACTGGGTGGTAACCATATAACCAAACCATACGTGCTCCATATAACCAAACCATACGTGCTCCCTACGTGTCAAGTGGGTTGGTGGAAGGTTAGTGCCCCTCCCTGTAAAACAAATAACTCAGAGTCAAGTGGCCACCCCGTACGGGATTATGGCGTCTGGCAATAGATAGATAGATAGATGGATAGAAGAGTCCTGCCCTGCCTCGGGACCCCACTCCACTTCCCTCTAGCAAGCCCACAACCTCTTCCATTCAAGGTAAGGAATCCTCCAGTGTTTATATGTACAGTAATCCCTCAATTAGCTTGATGTCCATTATCCAGACCCTGTGATCTGGCTATTCAAAACCAATAATCGTACATTTTCCATTTTATTCGGACAAAATGCTTGCATCCAGGTGGAAATTATGGCTGAGCAAACATTTTCCCCTGGCAGAGCCATTTCTTTTTCATGTAACTGCAAGGTATGTCCCTGTAGTGGTGATTGCTTGTCTGCTTGATGAGTCTGTTTGACCACGGTAATTGCTTGGCTGTGGTTTATAGGTCTCCTTTACCAGACAAAGTAATGTAAAAAAACAGAAATTAGTGCTGTACAATTTTTTTTTTTTTTAATGCGAGGAAGAAGGAACCAAAGGCCATGAGCCCGCAGTAACAGTTCCCTCCAAGAGAAAAACAAAATACAATAGAGAGCCAAATTCAAGATCCGATCATTTTGAGATGCCTGGACACACTGCGTTTGAAAGACTGGAGATCATAGGCAGCAGGAAATACAGACAGAGGGAAACAGTTCCAGAGCTGACCTGTTGCATAAATGAAAGACTGGGAGTAACGGTTAACTCTTGCATTAGAGAGTTGGACAGAAAAGGGATGAGAGTTTGCTGCCAGACGGGTGCTACGCGCCCGTCGTAGAGGTGGAGGAATGCAAGCAGACAATTCAGAGGAGCAGTGACCATTAAAGTAGCGATAGAAAAGAGATAAAGATGCAACAGTGCGGCGAAGAGACAGAGGTTGAAGGGAGTCAGTAAGAGGAGGAGAGTTAATGAGACGAAAAGCCTTTGACTCCACCCTATTGAGAAGAGCTGTATGTGGGGAGCCTCCCCACACATGAGAGTTGTACTCCACACAGGGGCGGATAAAACCCCTGTATAGAGTCAACAATTGTGCAGGGGTAAAGAAAGAGCGGAGTTGGCTTAGCACACCCAATCTCTTGGAAGCAGATTTTACTATCTATCTATCTACTGCCAGACGCCTCAATCCCGTTTGGGGTGGCCACAAACAAATCGCCTCCAAGTCGCCCTGTCCCCCACCATTTCACTCCCCTGCTCCCAACTCACACCCCCCTCTCTCATATACCTCTCCACCCCATCCCTCCATCTTATCCTCGGCCTCCCCTTCCCTCCATCTCATCCTCGGCCTCCCCTTCCCTCTTTCCCCCTCCACCTCACTCACATACACTCTCTTCGTCAGTCATTCACCCTCCATCCTCTCCACATGGCCAAACCACCTCAGTGTGTTCCTCATAACGCTTCCTATCACATCCACATCAACACCACAACGCTCCTTTATATCCTCATTCGTCAGCCTGTCTCTCCATGTGACTCCACAGGCTCCTCTTAAATAACTCATTTCCACTGCTCTCACTCTTGACTTGCGTCCTTCCAACAACGACCAAGCTTCACTTCCGTACGTTAGAGTTGGTATCACAATACTGTCATGTAGTAACTTTTTCACTTCCATGCTCACTTCCCTGTTTCTTATCACTGCTTTCAAAGAACCAGCAACCTTTCTTCCCTGCTGTACCCTCTCAAGCACTTCACCCTCCAAACCTCCATCCTTACTCATCACACTACCCAAGTACTTAAACGTACTCACATTTTCCAATTCCTCACCATTCAACCTCGCTGTACATTCACTGACTTCACCTCTCTCAAAGACCATCACTTTACTCTTCCCTACATTCACCTTTAGATTCCGTTTCTTACACACTCTCTCAAACTCATCCACCAAGCCTTGCAGCTCCCCTTCGTCTTCACTCAACAACACAGTATCATCTGCAAACAACAGTACAGGGAGTTTCCAAACACTATCCTCTCTCACCAGGGCCACTCCAACATCCACTACCCTACCTTGTACCTCTTTTATTACCCCATCCATGTACAGATTGAACAACCATGGAGACATGACACATCCCTGTTTCAAACCAACTTTCAAAGAGAAAAATTCACTTAGTTCACCATCCACACGCACTGCAGCCTTCGCACCATCGTACATACTCTTCACAGCATTCAACAACTTCCCATCTACTCCATATATTCTTAACACTTTCCACAATCCTTGTCTATCCACCCTGTCATATGCTTTCTCCAAATCCATGAAAGCCACATACAACTTCTTTCCCTTCTCTAGAAACTTTTCCACTAAAGATCTAAGAATGAATATCTGATCTACACAACCTCTTCCCTTCCTAAAGCCTCCCTGTTCTTCTCCAACTAATTTCTCTGTTCTTTCTCTAACTCTGTCAATAAGTATCCTACCATACACTTTTCCTATTATACTAAGAAGACAAATGCCCCTATGATTACCACACACTTCTTTTTCCCCTTTTCCTTTGTACAAGGGAATAATTATACCTGACTTCCAATCCTCCGGGACTCTACCTTCCTCCCAGGCTAATCTGCACATCTTCCACATCCATTCTACTACTATCTCTCCCCCATGCTTCAGCATTTCACCACACACTCCATCAATTCCTGGGGCTTTCCCAGATTTAACTTTCTTCATTGCTTCCACAACTTCTATCCTACTGATTTCTTCCTGTCTTCTCACCTGCCTCCTTCTCCCAGCCATTCCCCAGCCACTTATACTCGCATTACTTCCATCCTCTACGTTCAACAATTCCTTAAAGTGTTCTCTCCATCTGCTCACTTTTTCTCCCTTCTCCACTAGTAATCTACCATTTTTATCTTTCACTCCCCTGCTAACTTCACTTCCACCCTGTCTTACTCTTTTCACCTCTTTCCAGAACATTTTCTTACAGTCCCTCCACTTTACACTCAAATTCCTTCCAAATTCCTCATCCACTCTCTTCTTACTCTCTCTTACTAATCTTTTCACCTCTCTCCTTCTTTCCACATATAACTCTCTCTTCCGCCTCTCAACTTCTTCCACGCCCCTATTTCTCATCCATTCATTGTATGCTTTCTTCTTTTGTGCCACAGCCTGTTTCACCTCTTCAGTCCACCATGCTGTTCCTTGCACCCCCTCCGTCTTCTCTTCCTTCCACACACCACATCACATGCTGCACATATTTCTTCTGTAAATATGCTACACACACCTTCCACGTCTCCCATCTGCTCCAATTCATATTTGCCCAATCGTTCCTCCACTTCTCTCTTATACTCTGCCATTTTCTCACCCTCTTGTAACCTTTCCACTCTCCTTGCAACTACTCCTTCCTCTCGTCTTTCCCTTCTTCTATTTCTCCATTCTAATTGGACCTTGATTCTGGCCACCACCAAGTAGTGGTCAGAAAGTCCACTCCCCCAACCTCTATAAACTCTTGCATCCATTACACATCTTCGCATCCTTTCATCCACACACACATAATCAATCATTGCCTTCCTTTCATTCAGTTCACCACCCACCCTTCTCATCACTCGCCACGTATACCTGTGGATCATTTTATGCCTGAAGAGGGTATTGGCTACCACCAACCCCCTCCCAGCACAAATGTCCACTAATGCACTCCCATTCTCATCTATCTCAGCAGGCACACCCCACTCACCAACTATTCCATCCACCTTTGCATTCCTAACTTTACCATTCATATCACCAATCAAAAACACTCTCTCATTCCTTCCAAACTTTTCCATGCACACTTCTACATTTGTCCAGAACTCTTCTCTCACTCTTCTAGCACGATCTTGCGTTGGCGCATACACACACACAATCGCCCACATTTGTATTCCAACTTTCAACTTTACCCACACAATCCTTGACCCAACTGATCCATACTGTCTTATGCTCTTCTTCCATCTTTTACTCACAACTATACATACTCCTTCCTTCACCCTCTCATTCTCACCTACTCCTGCACATATACCCCATCCATACTCCCATTCTCTCACACCTGTAAACAGCATAAAATACTGATATCACAAATATATCATGAATTACTGTATAAAAAAATGTAATAAATAATTTTTTAATGGATATGGTTATAAGAAGTTATGGTAAATTACGTAGCTGGTGACTTCCCAGAAAAATCTGTGAATATGAGAACCCGCGAACAGCAGTCCCGTGAATAGTGGGGGTTGACTGTACCTCTCCTGAAAAAATCAGCTTTTTACTTTTTTTTTGGTCCAGGTTCCATCTACATATGATCTAAGGCTCCTGAACTATTACGTACTCTTTTGTTACCTTCTGCCATTCATCACTCACCAATAGCTCACCTCCTTTACATCATCCATATACATTCATACCTGACTTCACACACTTCACACTATCTCCACTTCACAGTAACTGATGACAAACATGAGAGAAGCTTTTAATTATATGGATCAGATACTGAAGAAGATAACAGTGTCCACTTTAACTAAATTGTACTAAAGTACCTGGCTTTACTACAGTAAATGTTATATAGTACAGACTAGCCTGTGCTTTTTCTATAGTCCAGTGCTGTAATAAAATGGAAAGAAAATAAAGAGAAAAGTTTTGATAAAGACAAAACTTACTTTTTCTCTTAACTTTTCTGCTGAACACATCCACTGCTGAGAGACTGTTCTGGTAAGATGATATGACGAGGCTCTATGACAGGAGTTTTGGTGAACAGTGAGGGCTTACTACCCACATCAAGAGGGTCTGAAGCTGGCTGACAAGAAGGCTGGATGAATTCTGAGGTTCCTCCATCCACTACAATCATATCTTCTTGTTCCATACCCTCCATTGGCTCTTCAAATAATTCCTCTTCTTTGATATCAACTTCATCTTTTATATGAACCTGCAGAGACAACAGAGGATACTTTAACCCCACCAACATACTAACATCTTTTATTATATTCTGTCTAAAAACAAGCCACATGAGATGACATGGACATAGTTAAAAAAAAAAAAAAAAAAAGCACACAGACACAATGCCAAAAAAAAAGTCTGAGAATTAAACTGACAATGATATTGAAAAAGGATGACCATATGTGTTATCAACGGACTGTAGGAGTACGAGAGAGAGAGAGAGAGAGAGAGAGAGAGAGAGAGAGAGAGAGACTAAAATAAGTAACATGAAATATACATTATGGTGTTTAAATTCTACCTATCTACTGCCAGATGCCTTAATCCCATAAGGGGTGGCCACAAACAAATTGCCTCCATGTTGGCCTGTCCCCTGCCATTTTGCTGCCCTACCCCAAGCTCACACACCCCTCTCTCATATACCTTTCCACTCCATCCTTCCATCTCATCCTTGGTCTCCCCCCTCCCTCTGCCCACCTCCACCTCACTCACATACATTCTCCACGATAGTCTCTCACTCTCCATCCTCTCCATATAGCGGAACCACCTCAATGTGTTTTTCCTAACGCTTTCTATCACATCAACATCCACACCACCACACTCCTTCACTATTTATTTAGTCTGTCTCTCCATGTAACTCAACATGCTCCTCTCAAATAGGAGTTTAAATTAAAAACGTATAAGCATAAATAAAAAGGTATAGAAAAATATAAATACATGCAAACAGCTGATATACAGTAAATAATAATTAACTGCACCAGAACGGCACTCCTCGTCACTTCTGTATACTGCTGTCCCCCACCCAGGAAGCACCAGTTTGTTTATAAATTTCAGTTGTGCAGTCTCCTTTGTTACTCATGTACCAAGTCGCCTGCTATCAGCTCAATTTGTTTCCAGCCATAGTAAAGCATTCTTAGTGGCTATGGTTCTTTCTGTACAAAATAATTAAATTTTGTTGTACCCCATTTATATACATTTTTTGTGTGATTTTTTATTGCATTCCTACAGAGCTTTTGCACTTACACTCTTCACTCTTTTAATCATTTCAATATGGCAGGTTGTAGGTGATGGCAACCATCATCCACTCACTTGATGTAGCACTGCCTACTTCTTCCTTCACCTTTATCATTCTTCATGTCTCCCCTCCTCTCTTCCAATTTCTCCCATCATTCCTTGAATGCAAGGCCTGGGGGGGGGCTAGGTTTACGGTGGAAGAGTTGAGAGGAAGGATGGGACTGGAGTGTATTGGTATTGTGATGAGGAGAGGCAGACTGGGATGTGGTGGGGATGGGGGATGACAACTGGGTGCAGAAAGTGAAAAGTGTGAATGTTGGGGGTAGGGCAGCAAGTGGCAGACTTAAAAAACCTGGGACAGGGTCATAGAGTGTGACCTCAGGGATAAAGGAATGAGCAGGGAAGTTGCCAGAAATTGAACAGCATGGAGAACCGCCATTAGGTGACCTGGGCAGACGCAAGCACACGTGGTGGAGCCTTTATGAAGAAACCAAATGATTCCTGTCAATTTTTATAACTCTTCTTGGTGGCATTACACTGAGTGAAAACCTTAATGGTTTCCTGTAACCCAGGAAAACATTTATAATGCTGGGTGGTAACCATTAATTAATGGCAATGTAGAGCCAGCTATGGTGCCCCTGTAAATTGGGTGGAGACACAATTGTGACATCCATCCATGAACCAGATCTCCACATTGTTCTCCACACCCAGCTGTGTCGAAGCACTGTCCGTAGCATGGGATTATCTATTCACTGCACAGGATGACCAAGCAGGAGAAGTTGCTTGCCTATGGTTGATGGGTATGCTCAGCTGGATGGACCAGGATTACTCATCAATGACAATGAACTCACATTCATTCATCATCTGATCCAGTGTTGTCCCACGAGACGCGTAGGAGCCTGGGGTTAGGCAAGTTGGTCCTGACATTTAAGATGAGAGTGACCAGCCTCATTCATCCCTGAATGGCATTACATGAGCAGTAAACCCCAACCACCCCTTGGATACGAACCTGCACCAGTTCAATCCAATTGGAGCACTTTAATTGCCCACTAAACCACCAGGCACGATTATTTGGTTATATAGTTACCATCCAGCGTGGTAAATGGTTTCCTGGTGCACAGGAAACCATTTGGCTTATCACTCAGTGTAAAGTCACCCACAAAAAGAAGGAAGAGGAAAGAATGAAGGAAGGAAAGACTGAAGAGGAAGGAAGGAAAGACAGAAGAGGAAGGATGGAAAGAAGGAAGGAAGAGAGGAAAGAGCAGGCACCTGACACCAGCACTACATTGAGTGAGTGGATGGTGAAAGCCCCCACCAACCACTTAACTAACTCACAATGATGCTTAATTTTCCAAAGCATTTTACTTTTTTCCATCACTTTTCCACAGTTTGGTCTCAGTACACTCTATTCTTTTTTTTCATCAGCACTCTCCATTTCACAAACTTCCCTTCTCAGTCTGTTTCACACACACTTTTCCACACTAAGTTATACAGCTACCACAAACTGACTTAGGACCTCCCCCCACAAGGTATTAAAAAACACAGAAATCAGAGTATATCACAATGTTTGTTCATGAAATGCCATTCATCATTATGAAATCATGTTTCCCTTGTTTTTCAGGACCAGTTGGATGCATTTTGGCATGGAATCACATAGATCTTTAAAGTAATCTATGGACATTTCTTTGCACCAAAAATTTGTCAGTTCAGTCTTGAGGTTGCCCAGATTGGGTGTCTTCCTCTCTGTCATGATTTTCTTTATCTTTGCCCAACAGTTTTCTATCGGATTCAGATCCGGACTGTTGCCAAGCCAGTCAAGGACCTCAATCCAATTATCCTGAGGCTATATTGTCACCTTTCTTGACTTGTGACATGGAGCTGAATCGTGCATGAAAAAGTCACACTCATGAATAGAAAAAACTTTAACAAATGATCTTTCAGAACTTGAATGTACCAGCCACCACATCATCAAGTTCTTAAGAAGAAAGTAGAGGCCTCCCCTTCCCATTTCACCTGAGAAACACCCCCATATCATTACTGAATGTGGGTGCTTAACAGTCAGCACCGTGTATGCAGGGTCATATCAACTATGGGAGGCAGGGTGATGAACCTTGGCAGAACACACCTGGAACACTTGAAATGTGTTTTCATTGGAAAACATAACTTTTCTCCACTCATTCGATGGCCAGTGTGCATACTTCTTGGCCAACTGAACGCGCTGCTTCTTCATGCGGTCAGTGAGAAACGGTTTCTTGGCTGCGGTGCGGCTTGGCAAACCCAGCTCCTTCTGCAAGCGGTGTTGGATAGTTCGAATTGCGACGTCTTGTAACAGCTGGGGATGCATTCTCTTCCATTCTCCTGCTGTCAGTTGAGGATTCTTGATTACTTCCCTCTTCAGAAGCGTATCTGTACCTCTGGAAGTCATCCTCTTCTTTTCACCGCCATGCTTGTGCTCTGGTACATCAGGTGGCAGGCCACGCACTGCAGCAAGAATCTTCATGACGGTCCACTTTGCACGTCCAGTATGTTCACAAATCGTGTTGATAAGGACAGTATCCTGCCTCCATGCAATGATACGGACCCTCTCATCCCTTCAGCAGTACTTTCCAGGCATGACAACTCGACTCTAGGAAAATAACAGGGCAAACAGTAATGCATACGAAAAAAAGGGGAGGTGCTAGCTCAGAGCGATGGGAACATATACTCCCACTCTCGCTTCTGGGCAAGCACTGACGTGCAGAGTGTTTCACCACCTCCCGCCAACACCATAGGAGTTGCCAGTTACTTCTTGCCCAAAAAATTCACTTGGTAGAGGTGGAAAAACAAAGCAAAGACAGACAACTCTCCCATAGCAATTCTGTGCGTAGGTCCTAAGTCAATTTGCAGTGGGTGTATGTACATTTCTTCTAAACTGCATATTTTAAATCTGTCCTAATAAGTAGAAGAGTATGCTAACTTGAACATGGCACTCATAGCTGATGACATAAAAAAAAAAAAAAACTATTTTCTCAGCTCATCAAAAACTTGACTTTTTCCTCAATACTGAAGCCCTCTCAGTGCTTGAGCCTTGAGGAGGGTGAAGATACACTTGCTGGACACTTAGACACCTCAAAATGAAGAGGAAGATTGATAATGGTCCATGCATATATTCACAATATGGAGACAGATCATGAATGAATGTAGCTAGTTTGTAGTGGGACACATTAATGTGAGTGGTTAGGCAGCAAACAAACCTCTGAACCTTCAACTGTCACCTGGCTAACTTTATAAAATGAGACGACACTGATGTATTGCCATTCACTTTTTTTTCTTGGCCTTCCACCAAGAAATATGAGTACTTAACTGTGCAGTATAAAGGAAAGGGTATAATTTCTAGTATTATGAAATACAACAGGAATCAGGTGCACCAACAAGCACTACTATAAAGCCTGCCTACTGTAATACTTTTCCTTACCAAGATGTGCTTTCTAGTCATTGTATTCAGCATGTATTAGGAGTGTAATCCTGTAAGGCAGTGAGGCTTGGTCATTAAAGGAAGATGATGATGACTGGACTGATGTGTAGTTCATCCCTGAATGACATGCCTAGTGGGTAAGAATTATGAATGAAGAGAGGAAGAATGGAAGAAGATTATATTAATGTTGTGATGTAAAGGAGTAATTAAGATGCTTAGGCATGTGGAGAGGATGAAGAATGACAAATGTGTGCAGAGGGTCAGAGGTGTGGACAATAGGGGGAGGGATGCCACAGGTAGACCAAATAGGACCTGGGACAAACTCCAATAATGTGTGACCTAGGGGATAAGGGACTGGCTAGAGAGGCTGCTAGAGATCAGGCAATATGGACAATTGCAGTTAGTTGACAAATGATGTCACATGCAAGTGTGTTAGCAGCTTCACATATGAAGCAATTAATCACTGATATATTCATCACCATCATCATCATCATCATGGGATTAAGGCATCTGGCTATAGACAGATAGAGTACTATTATTATTACCATCATCATTCATCATCATCATCATCCGGATCTCCTTTCCCACCCTAGGGCAGGATGAGGAGCAGCAACGTCCAGACAGCCAAAGTTTGCCCAGTTCAATGGGGCATGCCACCATTCACTCATCATTGTAGCCCTTAAAATCCAAGCTCCATCAGATGGGACAAAAATAATTTTACCACGTTCTGTAGCTTCTCATATACCTATCTGATACTGCCAATCCGAACGCTGTCACATTAAAAAGGGGTGCCAAATCCCTGATCATGCACTTCTCAGCACAAAATTCATCCAGCCAGCCTGGTCTTTTGTCAGTCCCTTAGCCTCACCAACTTTCATACCTCTCTTCCTCACATACTCATCCATCATATCCCTCCACCTTCTTCTTGGCCTACCATGCCTCCTCCCTCCTTCAAATTTGCTCAGATATACTTTTTTCACCACTCTATTGTCATCCATTCTCGCCACATGACCAAAACATCTCAGTACACTCTTCGATTATGGTGTCCACAGACTCCTTCACTCCACATCTTTCACAAATCACATTATCCCATATCCTATCAACTCTCTGTACGCCACATACATTCCTCAGCAGTTCCATCTTCACTGCTCTTACTCTTTACTTTTCATTTTCATGCCACACCATAGTCTCACATCCATATGTTAAAGCTGGCACTAACACTCCTTCATGTAAGCCTCGCACAGCTGCACCACTCAAGCCTCTGTTTCTTATCAAGGCCTTCATAGCATCAGCTACTTTCCTTCCTTGTGTCACTCTACTTTCCACTTCTTTTTTTAAATTTTCCTCTCTTTTTTATCACTGTACCCAGGTATTTGAAATTTCTCACCAATTCCAGTCTCTCTCCATTCACTGTAACATCACACTGGGAGTCACCTTCTCTCTCCATAACCATCACTTTACATCATTCATTCATCATCATCCAATCCTATGTTGCCCCATGAGGAGTGCATGAGCCTGGGGCTAGGCAAGTTGGTCCTGACCTTTAAGATGAGAGTGACCACCCTCACTCATCCCTGAGTGGCATTACGTGAGCAAGGAACCCCAACCACCCCTTGGATATAAGCCTTCACCAGCTCAATCCGATTGGTGCTCCTTAATTACCCACTAAACCACCAGGTGTCAAAATTTGGTTATATGGTTACCACTCTGCGTAGCAAATGGTTTCCTGGTGCACAGGAAACCTTTTGGCTTGTCACTCAGTGAAGAGTCACCCACAGGCAGAAGGAAGAGGAAAGAATGAAGGAAAGAAAGACAGAAGAGGGAGTGTAAAGTCACCCATAGGCAGAGGGACAAGGAAAGAATGAAGGAAAGAAAGAAGAGGATGGAAGGAAAGAAGGATGGAGGAGAGGAAAGGGCAGACACCTGAGAGCAGCACTACATCAAATGAGTGGATGGTGAGCGCCCCCACCTACCATCATCACTTTACTCTTTTCTATATTTACTCTCAAGGCACAACACTCACAAACATCTACAAAATTCTGCACAAGTCTACCAAGTTCTTCACTGCTATTTGCAAGTAGCAGTGCATCATCAGCATACAGCAAATTCGAGATATTCCATCCATCGTCATTCCTTACCAACGCCATCCATCTCCCCATTAGTCGTGTTTTTACCTTTCATCACCCCATCCATATCTATATATATACTGAACAATCATGGGAACATCACACAACCTTGTCGCACGCCCACATGGATCGTGAACCATTCACTTAGATGCCTGCTTACCCATATACATGCCTCACTACAATCATAAAAGTTCTTGACAGCATCTAGCAGCTTGCCATCTATAAAGTACATGCGCAAAACCTACAATCCTTCTCTGTCTACTTTGTTGTATGCTTTTTCCAGATCCATGAACGCCATAAACACCTTATGGTCCTTCTCACAAGCCTTCTCTGCTATCTGTCTCACTGCAAATATTTGATCCACACATCCTCTGCCACTCTTTAAGCCACCCTGCTCATCACTTACTAGGACTTCTGATATCTCTCTTACTTTCTATAATAATTCTCCCATATACCTTCCCTACCACACTCAATTGACTTATGCCAAGTTAATTCTTGCACTCACTTCGCTCACCTTTACTTTTGTACATGGGTACAATCACTGCCTTCTTCCACTCTACTGGCACAGTTTCACTCATCCATGCCTTCTTGCATATCTCCAACAAGCATTTCATTCCACTCTCTCCACAACACTTAACCATCTCTGCATATAGCTAATCAACCCCAGCTGCTTTCCCATTTTCAGCCACTTCACAGCGTTCTTCGCCTCTGTGAGTATCACGTTTCCTGACTGTGCATTCTTTCTCTGTACACCCCCAAAACCAATTATGTAAACAGTTGCTTTGCTTTCTCCATTCACATTCACCAGGCTTTCACAATATTCTTCCCATCTGGTCCTTACTTCATCCCCAAGGGTTAATACTCTACTACTTACCTCTTTCATTATTCTTTCCACTGTCACCTCTACATTTCTGCACCTCTTTCCAGAATAAGTTCCTATTTTCAAATTAATTTGCATTAATTTTTCTTTCTAGATCATCGTTTACCTCCTTCTTCTTCCTCTTCACTAGTCTTTTTACAAGCTTCTTGCTCTCAATATATTCAGTTCTTATTTCAACTGAACCCCTGTCCTATTCATTCAACTTATTTTAACTAGGCCAAAAAGGGCCATATTGCCAGCATCAATACTGAAACATGATTGGGTGATGCTTGAGAGTCCATGGGCAAGAGATACAGTACAGCCAAGTCTTAGACTTAACATCAAATTGTCCTTTACCTCCCATTAAGCAGTTTTATAGTTAAATTAGTGACATGAAGGTTTAAGTCAACCATCTACGTATATTTACATTTATGTTCTGAGACCAGTGACTATGCTAGAATGTGTAAGTGCTTTCACTCAATGGCAGCTCTCCACATGCTGCAATTGTGTGTCATTTCCCTGGCCTGGATGTGTCTGTGATGGGTCTTACTCCACATATTCCTTGATCTGCCTATGAGCACTCTTTCCCTAAGTTCACTGAGATATGAACCTCAAAAAGTGCTGCTTCTTTCTAAGAATATACCATCGTATAACAGAAGCCAGGATAAATACTACATTTCACTTGCCCATACAAGCTGATGTAAACAACTCACAGTAGTGTATATTCATTTCAGAAAGAATGGGTGACTTTACATCCCCTCTTCTGTCTTTCTTTCCATCATTCTTTCCTCTTCCTTCTGCCTATAGGTGACTCTACACTGAGTGACATGCCAAATGGTTTCCTGTACACCAGGAAACCATTTACAACACTGGGTGGTAACCATATAACCAAATTATGGCACATGGTGGTAAGGTAATTCTGGTGCTCCAATCAGTTTGAGCTGGTGCAGGTTTATATCCAAGGGGTGGTTGGGGTTTATTGCTCAAGTAATGCCACTCAGGGAGAAGTGAGGCTGGTCACTCTCATCTTAAATGTCAAGACCAACTTGCATTGCTCCAGGCTCTTACACTTCTCATAGAGCAACATAGGATTGGATGATGGATGGATGGAACTAAGTCATTTATTTAAGAATAAGTTTATGATAACCTTAAAAAGTATCTACAGCATTTTGAAGGTAAGTTAATGGAGGGTGAATTACAGTCAGTTCTCTTTCACTCTTCAATGATCGTTTATCAAAATGTCGGGAGAGTTTGGAGCTACTTCTGGAAAAGTGTGGGACCCATTTGACATATCTGCAGAGTACCAGGCCCCTGGCGATGGGACAGCATAGATCAGATCCCTGGCTCTTTTGCTGAATTCACAGGTGTCAAGTCAGGATGACTTTGGTTGGGTGATCAATAGTTCTTTCATCTTAATTTGGCTCAGATTTAAACCATTGTAGCTTATTTCATGTAGAAAAAAAAAAAAATCTAAACTCCAGCTATTATTGCTTTTAATTTTTGCTCTTACTGTCCCTCCACACTGCCTCCACTTACCTCTACTTTATATTTACCTTTTGTTTATCACCTTCCATGTCTCCTGGCACTTCATCTTCACCACCACTATCAAACAGTTCTGAAGGTGGTTGTGTTTCAGGATTCAGAATTTCTCTCTCTGTGAACCATGATCCTCTTTTCTCTTCCTCCTCTTCTGCACTTTTCCTTGCTTCATCAATTTCATCATGATGTGTAGAGGGTTCAATTTTGATATGTCTTCCTGAAAACTGAGACAATAGTTATTATTATTGTTTTGTACTACAGGTTGGCTGAGGTTCATTTCTCATGTAATTCTGCTAATGGAGGAGTAACTTGTCACTCTTGTCTTAAATATCTGGCAAGAGTAACCTAACCCCAGACCCACGTGCTTTGATGGGGTAATGTCGTTTTGAGGGTGGGTAGATGGATGCTTGCATTAATATTAATGATAATAATAATAATAATAATAAAATAATATTAATAATAATAATAATTTTTTCATTCATCTAATACAGTGTTGCCCGATAAGGTGCATAGGAGCCCAGGCCTAGGCACGTTGGTCCTGACATTTAAGATGAGAGTGACCAGCCTCACTCATCCCTGAGTAGCACTGCATAAGCAATAAGCCCCAACCACTCCTTGGACATAACCCTGCACCAGTTCAATCTGACTGGAGCGCCTTACTTGCCCACTAAACCACCAGGCGCCATAATTTGGTTATAAGGTCGCCATCCAGTATAGTGAATGGTTTCCTGGAGTACAGAAAACCATTTGGCTTATCACTCTGTGTCGAGTCACCTGTAGACTGAAGGAAGAGGAAAGAATGATGGAAAGAGAGAGAGAGGAAGGATGGAACGAAGGAAGGAAGAGAGGAAAGAGCAGGCACCCGAGAGCAGCACTACATCGAGTGAGTGGATGGTGAGTGCCCCCACCAACCACTAATAATAATAATAATAATAATAATAATAATAACCAGAACTCTGTAACTGTTCTTACAGTCACTAGTCTCCACCTACTCTTTCTTACAATAACCTTGGCCCTGCTGGGAGGAGTTAAATTTTTTCTATCAGCAATGGCCCATACCATGACACACAATCTGGGTCAAACAAGGCATGTGTCTCCTACTGTTTCTTACAATGACCTTGACCCCACTGGCAACATTTAAGTTTTTTTTCTATCAGCAATGGTCCATGCCAGGACACATAACCTGGGCCCTTCAGATTCTTTGCATAGTCTCCGGTTCTCCAGGAATCGTTGTGAGACTCTGAGGCGATATTAATAATAATAATACCAGCGAAAACAAGTGTCTCCACCTACATAGTGGGTGGTGACAAATAATAATAATAATAACAATAATGATAATCATCATCATCATCATCATCATCATCATCATCACCATCATCATCATCATCTGGACCTCCTTTCCCACCTTAGGGCAGGGTGAGGAGTAGCAACGTCAAGACAGCCCAGATCTGCCCAATCCAATGGGCCATGCTTCCATTCACTCATCATTCAAGCTCCTGGATTCCTGGCTCTATCAGATACACCAAAAACATTCACCAAATACGGTAGCTTCACATAAACATATCTGATAGAATCAACCCAGACGCTGTCACATTAAAAAGGGGTGCCAAATCCCTGATCACGCGCTTCTCATCACAATATTCACCCAGCCAGCTCGATCTTCCCCTAGCCTCAGTAACTTCCAAGTCTTTCTTCCTCACACACTCATCCACCATATCCCTCCACCATCTCCTTGGCCTACCTCGCCTCCATCAGATTCACTCAGATATACCTTTTTCACCACTCTATTGTTATCCATTCTCTCCACATGACCATACCATCTCAGTACACTCTTTACAATTCTGGTGTACACAGACTTCCTCACTCCACATCTTTCACGAACCACATTATTTCATATCCAATCATTCTCTGTACTCCACATACATTCCTCAGCAGTCCCATCTCCACTCTCTAGACTTTTAATTTTCATGCCACACCATACTTTCACATCCATATATAAAAGTAGGCACTAACACTCCTTCATGTAAGCCTCATGCAGCTGCAATACTCAAGCCCCTGTTTCTTATCAAGGCCTTCACTGCACCAGCTACTTTTCTTCTTTGTGTCACTCTACTTTCCACTTCTTTTTTACATTTTCCTCTCTTTTTTATCACTGTACCCAGGTATTTGAACTCTCTCACCAATTCCAGTCTCTCTCCATTCACTGTAACATCACACTGGGAGTCACCATCTCTCTCAATAGCCATCACTTTACTCTTTTCTACATTTACTCTCAGGGCACGATGCTCACAGACATCAGCAAAACTCTGCACTAGTCTACCAAGTTCTTGTCCTGTATTTGCAAGTAGTACCGTCCTACATCATCAGCATTTAACAAATCTGAGATATTCCATCCATCACCATCCATTACCAACACCATCCCCCTCTCCATTACTTGAGCTTTTACTTCTCTCAGCACCCCATCCATATATATATATATACTGAACAACCATGGGGACATCACACAACCCTGTCACATGCCCACATCAATCAAGAACCATTCACTTGGATGCCCATTTACCCTTACACATGCTTCATTACCATCATAAAAACTCTTGACGGCACATAGCAGCTTACCATCTACACCGTACATGCGCAACACCTTCCACAATCCTTCTGTCTACTTTGTCGTATGCTTTTTCTAGATCCATGAATGCCATAAACACCTGACAGCCCTTCTCACATGCCTTCTCCACTATCTGTCTCACTGCAAATATTTGATCTACATATCCTCTGCCACTCCTAAAGCCACCCTGTCCATTACTCACCAGGACTTCTGATGTCTCTCTTACTTTCTTTATAATAATTCTTCCATATACCTTCCCTAACACACTCAATAAACTTATGCCACGATAATTCTTGCACTCATTTCGCTCACCTTTGTTTTTTTACAGGGGTACAATCAAAGTCTTTTTCCACTCTGCTGGCACAGTTTCACTCATCCCTGCCTTCTTAAATATCTCCCACATGCACTTCATTCATAATAACAATAATAATAATAATAATAATAATAATAATAATACAGTGAGTCCTTGATATACAAAAGGGATACGGAACAAAAAAAACTTTCGTCATTCGAAAGTTCATATATCGGAATGATTTTCCCCATTGAAATATACCTATAAATGGGGGGATGTGTCCCAGGACACCCTCGGACCTCCACCTAAACTTCACCCCCCCCTGTTAAGAAGTAAGTAATACCTGTCCACAATTGCAGAGATGGAGGTGGCCATATTCTTGTACAGGTTATCCCTTAATTCACGCGAACTTATTTCACGCGATTTCGGTTATCCACGAATTTTTCGTACAATAATTAAAACAAAATTATAGTATTCAAATAAGTAATTTCAATATACAAGAGAAATAAATAAAATATAAAAAATGCCTACCTGCTGCCCGTGTGCACACATATATGTATGTGTGTGTGTATGTGTGTGTGGGAGCCTGGGAGATCGGTCTACCACGCACCACACAGTCAGTTTGAATCCGACGGTCGAACCATGCATGACTTGCAAATCGTTATTTGTGGCTTATTTTTCTGCCTTCCAGTAATTGCTTGCCTTGTCTGCCAACATGGGGCCTAAGCATAGTGCTAGTGATGCATGTGGTAACACACCAAAACGGACTAGTAAAGTGATGTTGCTGACAGAGAAAGTTAAAGTGTTGGGCAAACTTCAGGGAGGAATGTCGGCGACAATTCTCCATCAGGACGATTCCTCGTCATTTATTTACATACCAGTTTATTTAGCAAGTACAGTAAACCAGTTTTTTACTTATATGAGTTATAAAATCCCCCTGAAAATTAGTTATTAAAGTATTAATTAATCAATAATAAGTATATTAATAGAATGATGGGGAATTGTCCATGTTTTGACGGTGAATTGACTTGATGGTGAACTGTCTCAGAACCGTATGTTTGGGGTGAGTCAACTGTTCATACAATAAAGAAAAAGAACATAGCATACGGAAGACAGTGAGGGCTAGTGCACCAGACTGCTAAAGTGTCTCCACCTACGCCTGTGAATTGTCTTGTAACTGCATGTTTGGGGTGAATGAGTCAACTGTTCATACAATAAAGAAGGCAGAATGTAGCATACGGGAGGCAGTGAGGGCTAGTGCACCAGACTGCTGAAGTGTCTCCACCTACGCCTGTGCTTGTCAGGTTTCAGTTTTAAATTTGTTACATTTTTGTTCTTTTTAATACTTAATGCTAGTTTATAAGGTGTATGTAGTGCATAAACAGTATTATTCAGATGTAATATACATATAGACATGCGTAATTATGTGCACACAAGAGCAGAACATATACGCGAATTTACCACATACGCGAAGGGTCTGGGAACCTAACCCTCGCGTGAATTAAGGGCTTACCTGTACATCTCCTTTTTCTTCGTCACAGTCCCAGTGGTGGAAACAGCAAGGCCTAAAGCACACCCAATCTCCGAGACTCCCTGCCCCTCCTCATGGGGTCTTATAATTTCCAATTTCCTTTCCAGAATTAGAGTACGATGCCGCTGCTTCTTTGCAGCGGGCTCCCCAATGCTGGAGATGATGCAAGGCACTTGGGAGGCATGGCGAAACAATACGAAAAGGTGAAGGGCAGCGAAAATATCCTCACGTACAGCAAGGCTGTGAGGAGAGGAGGGACGTGGACTCAACTGAGAAGCGCGTGAAAATTTGTTTACCAGAGAGGGGTTAGTTTGTTTTCTCTCGGCAAGCGAGTACGGCGCTATGCACTGCACCCATTTTGAATTTTTCATACAGTATTCCATTAACCCCTTCATAACTGCCGGCCTTGAACAACACTTCACTGTTTCAGTGTCAATGACACTGAGTTGATGCGAAAGGTGAATTCTTGATCGTGAGACATAAGTTCTTGGAAATTTTGGGCTTTCCTGTGAAAGGTAAATTAGCAAACCTAATTCATGTGAAACATAAGGGCTCGCTGTATTTACTTACCATTGCAATCTAATTCTTTGCTGATTTCAGCCCACAACTTATCAACATTTCTGTTGGCGAGCAGTTTACTCCTCTTGTCCTACAATAGTGGTCTCTGAAATACACTGGTAATCAAGATCCCAACATCCATCTTGATCTTCTCCACGTCTACCACGCAGGTTGAGCAGGTAAGAATGGTCCGAGGAAACCGAAAAATGTGTCGGTGTGGGCTGCACATGCCAGCACGCTTGAACTCGCTTCTATTACATTTGTGTGTAAGGTTTAATTCTTGGCGCAGGTCGGCGCCGATAGCCCACGCGCGGGAACCTGCTTTCTCTGTGAGCACACCCTACAGGCACCTCCAGGTTCAATATGTATAAATATGATGGTTTTTGGCCTTGCAAATTTTTTTCTACTGCACCTATGTATCCATTAAGAAACATGTACAATATGATATAGCCACAATCCGGTATACAGCAAAGCCCCAGGTTTAGCGACATCTTCATTCGTGGTTCCATGGTTAGCAGTGGTCTGCAAATATTCCCAAACACCGGGTTTCATGCAAAAACTCCTATGTTTGCAGTGAGAAAAACGTAAACTAGCCACGCATGGAAAGTGATCGTCACTTGTGGAGGTGCCAGAGGTGGTGGGAAGCAGTAGCCTCACCACTTGCCTCAGAAATTACACCCTCATCCCTTCCACCTCACTCCAGCCTTACGTGTGTTTCCTTGCCTATTATGTATAGTACTTTTGAATTAATACTAGTTTCTTTTCAGGTGTGATCAGTATATTTTACACTGCATAAATGAGTTTTAGGAGGAGTTGGCATGGGACCCGCAACCAATTAGCCTATTTTCCATAGGATCAATTACCAAACTTCAGCAGTTTCACGGTTGACGGTACAGGGAGTCCCCAATATACGAAGCCCCAATATACAAAAATTCGAACGTAGGAAAGTGAAAAATATAGGAAAAATTCCCCTATACGAAAGGCATATGCTTCGATGGTACAAAAAGCGTAACGAGAAAATGATTTAAATTTGGCGTGTGACCGTCTTCAGCACCACTATCGTGTATGGCAAGGCAAGCAACTACCTCCGCTTCATCCCATTCTGTTCCCACTCCCCGGCTGTGTAGTGCGTGCCTTCTGTACTCTGAGAATCTTTTGCATCTTTTGCATCTTGCATCATGCCACCCAAGCGTCCTTCACCTTCATCATCATCATCATCTGTGGAACCTCTCAAGAAGAAACAACACCGAACCCTGACACTGGAGAGCAAGCTCAAAATTATCAAGAGGCACGAGGAAGGCCAGGGCGTGAGTAAGATTGAGCCTCACCTGTATATACTGTACAGTACTGTTTTCTATTTTTTGCTCAGTAATTTGATAAATAAACAACTGCTTAAAGTTCATTTAGCTTTTATTAACATTTCTACTGTAGATTTAAGAGCTTACAACCAGCCTAGTACAGTACAGAGTAGTTAGTTGACAGTTTTTGGAGGGCTTCTGAAGAGCATCACCTCATTTTCTTAAGTTTCTTATGGGGAAAAATGCTTCATTATATGAAAAATCGATATACAAAAGCTTTTAAAGGTACCTAACCCTTTCGTTTATTGGGGACTCCCTGTATGTTTCACAGAACCAATTAGGTGCAAAGCCTGGGGTTTTACTGTACAATCATCTAGCATGCAACTGATCACTTTAATGATAAATGAAAACTTATACCCAGTTTTGTGTTAATGTGAGCAATAACTGCTTAAATGATTTTTGCAATGTTCGCATACAATGATCCTGTGTGGATGTGTGCCACTCGTACAGGCCGACAGCCATACATCTGAGCCACGATGGGTGCCCTGTGTTTACATGCGCATCGGAACACCATTATTACTGCAAAATAACACTGCAAGTGCATGATGAATGGTGCAGTGTGCAATATCAATTGGAGAGATCACTATTTTTGTGCAAAATACCAAAACTTGTGACCTGGAAAACATTTCATTGCTCTCCTGCTGCCTCATTGTATCGCTCTCCCGCTGCCTCATTGGATCGCTCTCCCGCTGCCTCATTGGATCGCTCCCCACCCACCCCACCACTAAACTCTCCCTCGGCCCCACCACATCGTTTTTTCCATCACTCATCACCTCCTCCCGATGACCTGGAGTGATTGCCCAGGCCCTCCAGCTGTCCCCCACATTAGCCTCAATGTGGTGGGGTGGGGTGGCGGGGACCTTTTGTGACGACTCTGACCGGCCGACGACATACTTAAGATGGGTGGGCAGAAATGCATTTTGAGATGTTAGGTTACATGGCCCCTGATCTCCACCGTAAACTCACTGAACCGATGTTAAATCAAAACTGATTTAGGATTTATCAGTATCCAAATGGTTCTTACTTAGCGTAACCCAATCATAAACTGAGCTGTGACGGTACATATAAACGTTTCAACTTGCACATGCCATTTTTCTTTACAATGTGCTGTTCCTACTCGATGTTATTCTTGTAGTGAGGTGAGTCATGAAGGCTAATCCCTCCAGTCAGAAAAAGCTCTCTTAAGCTGTCCAAATCATCTGGAGGTAGCAAGAATAGAACATAAATGATGACCTCCAGATGAAGGGGCTAATGTATCATTTCTGTGAATGACTGAGTCAGTGTACCATGGCTATAACAAACTATCAAAGTTCTATTAAGCCAATCTGCCACATTAACCACTTGGTACTGTGCTTACCTGTGCTTCTGCTCTCCTGCCCAGCTTATGTCTGGCCAGGAGTGTAGCAGGGGGCAGTGGTTGTTTAAGCTGGTACCATCCTCCCTCCTTAAGAATGTCATGTCCACTAGTGAAGAACTGAGAATAGTGTGACAGCTGACCACTTAATGATGCCGGCACCATCTTTTTCTTCTTCTTCCGGCTGTTGAGGACACGAGAATCAGTTTACTGAACAGGCATCCCTAGCAATCTGGTGCCACACTGCCAAATAATTTGCTTAACTGATAATCACATTTTAGCACAATAGCATACTGTGGGAGTTGGGGACACTCATCCTTGACAAAAGAAACCTGTGGTTAGGGTGTTGATGATTCTATTAAATGTCATGAAAATGGAGAAACCTTCCCCAGTGCTTCCACAACTGAGATCTGGTTATGAGAGTTTGGTCATGTCTGGATCCAGCGATCTGATATCTCAAATTTACAGAAATCTAGTCTAGCTCGCTCAATTAAGTGACTACAAATTTATTAGCCAGAGTCCACATTAAACAATAACAAGGAAAATATCTGCCCAAACATTATACAGTAAAAGGTTGATATAACAAATAATTCAGCCAACCCCTATTCCGTTTTATCAAAAATTCCGCTTTTCAAGCTTCTGTTCCAAAACCATAGATGGAATGGAATTTTCCGGAAATTTGTGATATTTCCGATATTTCTTCCCTAACTCGTGACCTGAAGCCTACACACAGTTGCTACTAAATAGCTTCTTTTACTACACACAGACATGATGCCTATGCTAGTCATAATGATACACAAAGAGCAGTCAGAACCCACAATAATAATAATAATACAATAATAAAAATTAAAAAACAGTAAAAAACTCACCTCCAAATGAGGGGGATATGACTTGGGCATCGTGATTTTTCCACAGCCACGGACAAAACGGCTTGTTTCCGTTACGGAAACCCAAACGCTTCGCGACAGAACAGAAAACTTCCAGTATGTTGCGAGTACCTTATGAAAGAAAGTTGTTCCGTTTTCTCAAGCTTCCGTTTTATTCCAAGTTCATTATATCAAGCTTTTACTGTATTTAAACCATAAGCACTAATGAACAGCAGAACTGGCATTCAAAAGAGGAGGGAAAACATCCAAGTACTGAAAATGAGTCTTAACAATATTTTCTGAAAATTTAATCACTACAAGAAAACCGATGAACAGCAAGTATGCCCTATCATTTATATCCTACACTGACAGCTGAGCACTCTTCCTGTGATAAATGAGGAGAAAACAATGAGAAAGGAGGGAAGATAGTAAGAAGAGAAAAAGGGATAAGAGAAGAGAAGGAAGATGGAAAGGACAAGCAACTGGGGATGTACAGAAGACAGAAAAAGAGGTGAAAGAGAAAGGGTGAAGAGGAGCAGAAAGGGCATAACAGAAAAGGAAAAGGGAGAGAGAGTGAGGACAGTGGGGGGAAAGAGAAAGCACAGACAGAAGAACTCTTAATAGAGAGGAAGAAAAATGAAGAGAGAGGGAGAAGTTAGGAAAACAAAGAAAGAAGAGAATAAAAATGAAAAGACAGAACGAAGAAAGGAAAAGAAGAAAAAGAAAAAAGGGAAGCTGGAAATTTACTGTGGTTGCTAATATAACATACTGATAATAAACGCAGCACATACCATAGATGTACAGCTGCAAGCACATGAAACTGACACAATAGTTAGGGTGGTTCTGGCTGATAAGTCACACTGGTGGAAGGATGACATAATGGAATGGTAACATCATCACCCTCACCTAACTCCACCTACTACCACCCTCTTCCCCACACCGCAACTTGCTAGTCAAAGCAGCCTAGTACTTCTGAGTAAGATCTACCACAGAATCTCTTTTTCACATGCTTGCAACTGTACAGTGATTGTATGCACCAGCGAGTTATGAGATGTAGTAGTGATTTCACTAAGTTAGGGTTGACAGTAATGTATAGTGACAATAAGATGTTACTAACCTCTCTGGACCATATATCTCCTTCCAATGGTGGCTGATGAAGTTGTAAATATGGATCTTCCAGTGGTAAAATCCACTACGTGCTGAGTGGGGTTCTTTGATATGTAGGTTGTGCAGCACTAATAGTAAGACTTGCAATCTGAAATGCACATGATACACATTACATTTGTAGAGTACAGAATAGGAGCATAATGAACAATTCTTTCCAGCACTAATGATTACACACAATGTTCTTGAGTATAAGATGATGAATTACTTACTCTTGTACAGTATGGGACATGACTAGCGATACAGCTAGAGTCTACTGCAGGTCTTTGCGAACACTCAACACAATAACTGTATATGTATATGGACACCTCATCCAACAAGACACCTCAAACACTAACAAATAACAATGCTAGGACCTCCTTACGGAGGATATGAACTGGGCAATGAGAAAGCTTGGGATCAAGGAGTGGCTGGTTAGAGTGGTTATGGCTATGTATGCGGGTGTTTGCACCCAAGCAAGAGTGAATGGAGATTTTTGAGTGACAAGTTTTTCATGAATGCTGGCATGCATCAAGGGTCAGTCTTGGGCCCCTTATTGTTTGTCACAATGCTTGAAGCTCTCTCAAGTGTCTGCAGATATGGTCTCCAAAGTAATGCATGCCGATGACCAGGTGTTGATTGCAGCAACTGGAAGGGAGGTGGAGGAATGATTTAGGAAGAGGAGAGACAGAATGGAGCACAGAGGTTTGACAGTAAATGCAGACAAAACAGACTTCAGCTGGTGGTGGTACTGTCAATGCAGAGGGAGTGTGGCCATGTGCAGCCTGTCACAAGAGTGTGGGAAGTAACTCCACCTTGTGTAGTGTTTGTGATAAGCTGGTGCTAAGTGATGCAGTGGTACTACAGTTAAGCTGCTAAATATGTTTTTCATGTGTGCAATGTCTCAGGGTGAGCAAGTAGAAATTGTCGGGCATGAAAGGACTGATCTTGCTGATGAGCCTCTTGAGTGTGTGGAAGAGTTTTGTTATCTGGAGGACAAGTTATGTGCTGGAGGTGGGGCTGTAGCTACCTCTGTGGCTAAGAGAAGGAGTGATTGGAGGAAATTCAGGGAGCTGTTGCCTCTCCCAACATTGAGGGATCTTTGTACTGTGCAATGCTGTATGGTACTGAGACCTGGGCAGTAACGGTAGAGGATATTTGTAGGCTCAAGCATACAGAAATGACAATGATTAGCTGAATGAGTATTGCATCCTTGAATGTGAGGCTTGGGGGGAGGAGGAGGAGGACTGCAATTGACGAGTTGAGGATTGATGGGACTTGAATGTATTGGTGCTGTGATGAGGAGGGGTAGATTGAGATTGTCTGGGTATGTTGAGAGGATGAAAAATGACAATTGGATGCAGAAGGAGAGATGTGTGAAAGTTGCGGGTACAGTTGCAAGAGGCAGACCGAAAAAGACCTATGACAATGTCTTAGAATGTGACCTCTGGGATAAGGGATTGAACAGGGAAACTGCCAGAGATCATGCAGCATGGACAGCCATCATTAGGTAAGCAAGGCTGATGCATGCAAGCATGTTGGAGCCTATATAAATGATACGGACAATAAGGCGTACCATATGCTGCTTTATAGTGATCAGGTCCATTGGTGAGACAGCTACTGAACTGATTCTGATCAGTAAACATGGCAACTACAATGCAAAAATCCCATTTCTAATCCATTCCAAGGTAAGCTGGTGTTCAAGCGGCAGACATACAATGCTCATGTCTTATCTGCAAATCATTTTAAAATGATCTTACCTATATCAGTGGGTGTATAATGGCGGGATAGTTGCAGTGCCAAGACGCGCTTGGAGGGTGTCCCTGCAGCTGTCCTGGCAGGGTGCCCCGAGGCCACTACCACAGCCACTGGTAAGCTGGTGGGCTAGGGGTCCCAGATCCATTGCCTGGACCTGGGACTGTGCGGTGAGTGGGACCTGTGCTGTGTCTGTCCCCATTTATTAATACTGAAGATGACAAAACAAAAAGGTTTCAAAGCAAGCCTGAGGACAGTAAATCACCCATGGGGATGAGGGTGGGTTCATGGAATGTGGGAAGTTTGAGGGGAAGAGCAGGGGAAGTCGTTGAGGCATTCAGTAGGAGGTGGGTGGACGTGGCGTGTTTGCAGGAAGTCCGGTACAGGGTAGGATCAGCCAGAAAGATTGTTGGGAAGGACTGTTGCTATAAGTTGTTTTGGCAGGGGGGGACAGACCGATAGGGAGGGGTTGGGGTGATGGTAGCGGAGAGATGGGTGGAATGTGTTATGACGGAGATGTAAAGAAGCGATAGGATATTGGTTGTGAAAATTCTGTTGGGAAGAAAGATAGCTGTGATTATATCGGCATATGCTCCACAGGCAGGATTGGATGAATCAGAGAAAGATAGATTTTGGGATGATTTAATACGTGTAGTGGGTGGTATGCGGGATGATGAGATAGTGATTTTGGGAGGGGACTTAAATGGTCATGTAGGTGAAGCAGCCCAAGGTTATGAAGGAGTGCATGGGGGATGTGCATATGGTCTAAGGAATGCAGAAGGGGAAAGGATACTCGAGTTTGGGGAGGCAACGGACATGATTGTGTGCAACACATATTTTAGGAAAAGAGACAGTAGGTTAATTACGTATGAGTCTGGGGGAAATAGCAGTCAGATAGATTATTTTCTGGTTAGGAGGGCCGATAGGAGGTTAGTGAGGGATGTTAAAGTTATAGGAAGTGAGGAGTGTGCAGCAGCACAAACTATTGATTTGTGATATGGTGCTTAAAGAACAAATGATGAAAAAGAGGACTTATGTACCTAGGAGGAAAATATGGAAGCTGAAAAACCAAGTAGTAAGGGATGCCTTCTATAGCGAGTTGAGGAGAGTGGTGGCTGAACAGGGAGCTGTAGACAGAGGCGTTAATGAACAGTACAGAGCCCTCAAGAACAATTTCTTGAGAGTTACTGATGTAACATGCGGCTGGACAAGAGGACCACCAAGACATAAAGTAACTTGGTGGTGGGATGAGGGTGTAGAAGCTGCAATTAAGGAGAAAAGAAGGCTTTTCCGGGAATGGAAGAAGGGTGGTAGCAAAGAGGAATATTTGGCTGCCAAGCGTAGGGCTAGGAGAGAGGTATACAGGGCAAAGTCTGAGTCACAGAGACAATTACTTGATAACCTAAATCATGGGGAAAGGAAAAATATATTTAGGGTGGCAGGTCAGGTGAAGAGGGATAATCGGGATATCATAGGTGAGCAGTGTGTGAAGAATGATGAAGGAAGGGTAGTGGTGAACAGTGAGGATATTAAAGATGCATGGAGAGAGCATTATAACCGGTTGTTGAATGAGGAGTTTGACTGGGACAGGGAAGGTTTGGAGCCAGCAGATCCAGTGTCTGGCCCTTGGCCTTTGATTGATACTGCTACTGTGAGTGAGGCAATAGGGCAGGATGAGGGTGGGGAAGGCAGCAGGTGTGTCTGGGTTGACTGCCGAAATGTTGAAGGCCTCAGGCGATATAGGGGTGAGTTTAGTCACTGACCTGATAAATAGGATTATTTATGAGTGTGTTGTCCCAGATGATTGGCTGAAGAGTGTAATTGTAAATGTGTATAAAGGGAAGGGTGATGCCCTGGAAAGAGGGAATTATAGAGGTATAAAGCTTTTAGATCAGATAATGAAGGTAATGGAGAGAGTTTTAGAAGGTATGATTAGAGAAAGAGTGAATATTGATGAGATGCAGTTTGGGTTTATGCCAGGTAGGGGGACCACTGATGCCATATTCATTGTTCGACAGCTTCAGGAAAAATATATTGGTAGGAGAAGGGATCTTTATTTTGTTTTTTGTTGATTTGGAAAAGGCCTTTGACAGAGTCCCTAGAGAGGTGGTGAAGTGGGCAATGAGAAAGCTTGGCTTGGAGGAGTGGCTGGTTAGGGTGGTTATGGCCATGTATGTGGGTGCTCACACCCAGGTGAGAGTGAATGGAGATTTGAGTGATGAGTTTTCCGTGAATGTTGGTGTGCATCAGGGGTCAGTCTTGAGTCCCATGTTGTTTATCATGGTACTTGAAGCCCTTTCACGTGACTTTAGAAACGGACTCCCGTGGGAGTTGTTGTATGCTGATGATTTGGTGTTGATTGCAGAGAATGAAAGGGAGGCGGAGGAAAGGTTTAGGAAGTGGAGAGATGGTATGGGGCAAAAGGGTTTAAGGGTAAATGCAGATAAAACAAAAGTGATGATATCTAGGGTTGGTGGCGGTACTGTCAAAGACGAGGGAGAGTGGCCATGTGCAGTTTGCCACAAGGGCGTGGGAAGTAATTCCATCTTGTGCGGTGTGTGTGATAAATGGGTGCATAAGAGATGTAGTGGTATCAGAGGTAGACTGCGAGATAATGCTGATTTTATGTGTACGGCGTGCCGGGGTGAGCAGGTGGAGATCGTCAGACGTGAAAGAATTGAACTTGCTGGTGAATCTCTTGAGTGTGTGGAAGAGTTTTGTTATTTAGGAGACATGTTGTGTGCTGGAGGTGGGGCTGGAGCTAGCTCTGTGGCTAGGGTGAGAAGTGGTTGGAAGAAGTTCAGGGAGCTCTTGCCTCTCCTGACATTGAGGGGGCTCTCCCTACGTGCTAAGGGGTCTTTGTATGCAGCGTGTGTTAGGAGTGTAATGCTGTATGGCAGTGAGACCTGGGCAGTGAAGGAGGAAGACATTCGCCGGCTCAGACGTACAGAAATGACAATGATTAGGTGGATGTGCAGTGCGTCCCTGCGTCTAAGGCCTGGAGGGGCTGGGTTTACAATGGAAGAGTTGAGAGGTAGGATGGGACTGGAGTGTATTGGTGTTGTGATGAGGAGAGGTAGATTGAGGTGGTTTGGACATGTGGAGAGGATGGGGGATGATAGTTGGGTGAGGAAGGTGAGAAGTGTTAATATTGGGGGTGGGGTTATGAGGGGTAGACCGAGAAAGACATGGGACGAGGTCATTAACTGTGACCTTAGGGTTAAGGGACTGAACAGGGAGGCTGCAATGGATCGTGCAGCATGGAGAGCCGCCATTAGGTGACCAAGGCCGACACATGCAAGCATGTTGGAGCCTTTAAAAACGAAACGAAAACGAAACGAAACGTACACCTGGCAAATCTAAACTCATATGCACTAAATTTAGGGTAATGCATGAAGTGATACTGTTATACACAAAACCCTATTATCTGAACTGGTTACAAGTTACAATGTTACGTCAAATCAAAATAATAGATATTGATGACAGTGTTACTGTATCATCAATTTCATCAATGTCTTCATTATTCAAGTTAGTCTCATGTCTATTTTTCCAGAACTGACTAACAATGGAAACTTTGCTGACATACAATATTCTTCCGCTCCCCATCCTTTCTAAACCCTAAAATATGAGAGAATTCCATAAGGTTTATCACAACTCAGTAAAGTACTTGTTTGAAATGCCTATACCTATGAGGGTGATACTGAAACCAATGCCTTCAGGTCCATAACTTGGCTAGCAGTTTACCGATAATACTGAAACTTGGCACAGTAAATGTGGATATATTAATGTCTAATTGCTGTTATTTTGTTTCATGAATGCCAAGGTGTCACCATGGATATGAAGCTAATACAGATTGAAGTATTAGGCTTCCTCAAAACAGAGGGGGTTCACTGTCACATAGACCTACAAAGGCTTGTGAAGGTGCGTGGCAGTGAAACAATTGATGTCAGCAATGTTCAAAGCAGGGTGAAGATATTTCAAGGAGAAACATCAACTGAAGACAAAGCACAAAGTGAAAGATCTCCAACTGCTGTGGCTGATGCCAGTTACCAATGTGTTGATGACCTCACAGATGATGACAGGCACACAACCACCTACAAACTTGCTGCTGATTTGCAGTGTGGTCACAATGCCACTGAGTGATCACTGAAGACCTCGGGTACTGCAAAGTTTGTTCCAAATCGATTCCTCACGTGATGGAAATGAGGTTGAATGTCTGCTATGAACTACTGGAGCAAAAGATATTTATGTTTTCGATTTCAAACTGTTCCAGCAGCTCAGAGCAGATGTTCAACCACATTTCCTTCACATTGGGCATTATCTGATGAGGAATCCATTTGGAACAATTTTGTAATATCCTAGGGCTGCAATAATCACTTCAATGGCATTGTGACCACATTGGAAAACAGCAGCAAGTTCACAGACAGTTATGTGCCTGTCCACATAATTGAGGTCATCAACATGTTAGCAACTGGCATCAGTCACAGCAGTCGCAGATCTTCCACTGCATGCTTCGGATTCAATTGTTTCTCCCTGACAAAATTTCTTTGCCCATCTTCGAACACTGCTGATGTTAAATGTTTCACTGCCAAACACATTTGCAAGCAACTGGTGGATCTCTGTGGTGGTGCATCCGTCTTTTGGGGGGAATTTAGACACAGCTCTCTGTTTCAGCTTCATATCCATGGTGAAACCTCGATGCTCTGGAAGAACATACATGCAACTAGGCTTTTACGTGTCCTCATTTACTGTGCTAAGTTGCAGCGTTATTAGAAAACCGGTACCAAGTTATGGGCCTAAAAGCATTACTTTTGGCAGGACCCTCATCATCATCATCATCATCATCATCATCTGGACATCTTTTCTCACCCTAGGGCAGGGTGAGGAGTAGCAACATCCAGACAGCCCAAGTCTGCCAAATCCAATGGGCCACACTTCCATTCAATCACCATTCAAGCCCCCGGAATCCTGGCTCTATCTGATAAGTCAAAAAACTTTCACCACATTCTGTAGCTCCACATAAACGTATCCAATAGATCATGCTATTCAATATTTATGGCACCATAATACTGAATAGTAATATTAATACATTTTGTAGAAACAATTTGGTAATTTCCCTGTGAGCTTTTCAGTTACGTGCAGACATACACAAGCTTTTCTTTATGTAAAGAAGAAAGAATCAAAGGTTGGGAGCCTGGAAGTACTTCTATCACAGCCATCCCAGGAGGAAGCAAGGCATGAGATGATGATGATGATGAAAAGAAATGAACAAGAGGCAGCCAAATTCACACTCTGTTCACTTTAAGATACCTTGACACACTGCATTTAAAACTGTGGGTTAGAGGCAAACAAAAATACATACTTGAGACAGTTGCAAAGTTAACTTTTTGCATATAAAAAGAACTGAATGTCAGTTAGCTCTTGCTTTAAAGGGCTGGAGAGAGAAGGGGGTAAAAGTACACTGCCTGCCAAATGGCTGCTATGAAGTACATGGCCACCGTAATGAAGAAGGGATACAAGCAACTTATAGCAACAGAGAACATGACTGACTCTGAAATAACTAAGTAGACACAAGAACTGAACCTGAATTTTCCAGATTATTCTTCTTTCCATGCTTTTTACAGCTAAAGTCTGGTAAATACTAACCCATTTTAATACGCACTGTTCCATCTTATACCCGTGTAACACTAGTCTTTAATGATATAAACTACTATCTATCTATCTATTGCCAGACGCCTCAATCCCGTTTGGGGTGGCCACAAACAAATCACCTCCAAGTCGCCCTGTCCCCCGCCATTTCACTGCCCTGCTCCCAACTCACACCCCCCTCTCTCATATACCTCTCCACCCCATCCCTCCATCTCATCCTCGGCCTCCACCTCCCTCTTCCCCCTCCACCTCACTCACATACACTCTCTTCGTCAGTCTTTCACCCTCCATCCTCTCCACGTGGCCAAACCACCTCAGTGTGTTCCTCATAACGCTTCCTATCACATCCACATCAACACCACAACGCTCCTTTATATCCTCATTCGTCAGCCTGTCTCTCCATGTGACTCCACAGGCTCCTCTTAAATAACTCATTTCCACTGCTCTCACTCTTGACTTGTGTCCTTCCAACAACGTCCAAGCTTCACTTCCATATGTTAGAGTTGGTATCACAATACTGTCATGTAGTAACTTTTTCACTTCCATGCTCACTTCCCTGTTTCTTATCACTACTTTCAAAGAACCAGCAACCTTTCTTCCCTGCTGTACCCTCTCAAGCACTTCACCCTCCAAACCTCCATCCTTACTCATCACACTCCCCAAGTACTTAAACGTACTCACATTTTCCAATTCCTCACCATCCAACCTCGCTGTACATTCACTGATTTCACCTCTCTCAAAGACCATCACTTTACTCTTCCCTACATTCACCTTTAGATTCCGTTTCTTACACACTCTCCCAAACTCATCCACCAAGCCTTGCAGCTCCCCTTCATCTTCACTCAACAACACAGTATCATCTGCAAACAACAGTACAGGGAGTTTCCAAACACTATCCTCTCTCACCAGGGCCACTCCAACATCCACTACCCTACCTTGTACCTCTTTTATTACCCCATCCATGTACAGATTGAACAACCATGGAGACATGACACATCCCTGTTTCAACCCAACTTTCAAAGAGAAAAATTCACTTAGTTCACCATCCACACGCACTGCAGCCTTTGCACCATCGTACATACTCTTCACAGCATTCAACAACTTCCCATCTACTCCATATATTCTTAACACTTTCCACAATCCTTGTCTATCCACCCTGTCATATGCTTTCTCCAAATCCATGAAAGCCGCATACAACTTCTTTCCCTTCTCTAGAAACTTTTCCACTAAAGATCTAAGAATGAATATCTGATCTACACAACCTCTTCCCTTCCTAAAGCCTCCCTGTTCTTCTCCAACTAATTTCTCTGTTCTTTCTCTAACTCTGTCAATAAGTATCCTACCATACACTTTTCCTATTATACTAAGAAGACAAATGCAGATTTTACAAGAGATGTAATATGATCTTTCCAAGATAAGTCCCGAGTAAATGAAACCCCAAGCATGTTCAAGGATGATGCAGGATTAAGCTGAATATTATTAAACATTAGTGGGTATACCTGTGGAAGATTTTGTCGGGTTGATAGGTGTAAGAACTGAGTCTTAGATGCATTAAAAACAACCATATTATTTTTACCCCAGTCAGAGATACGAGCCAAGTCAGACATTAGGTGTGCCATAGCCTCATCCCTTGTTTGTTGAAGTAACTGTTGAGATGGGCGTTGCGGGAACTGAATGGAAAGGTGAAGGGTGGAGTCATCAGCGTATGAGTGGATAGGGTTAGATGTACAGCTTAAGAAGATCATTGATGAATAAAAGGAAGAGAGTTGGTGATAGGACAGAGCCCTGAGGAACACCATTGTTGATAGATCTAGGAGAAGAACGATGGCCGTCTACAACAGCGGCTATAGAACGACCAGAAAGGAAGCTAGCGATGAAGGCACAGATAGAAGGATAGAAACCGTAGGAGGGCAGTTTGGACATTAAAGATTTATGCCAGACTCAATCGAAAGCCTTTGAGATGTCAAGTGCAATGGCAAAGCTTTCGCCAAAGTCCCGAAAGGAGGATGACCAGGAGTCTGAAAGGTAGGTGAGAAGATCGCCAGTGGAGCGTCCCTGACAGAACCCGTACTGACGATCGGAAAGAAGGTTGTGATAGGAAAGATGCCTTAAAATTTTTCTATTGAGAATTGACTCGAAAACTTTTGAAATACAGGACGTTAAAGCAATTGGACGATAGTTGGAGGGTTGGGAGTGGTCACCCTTCTTTGGGACTGGCTGAATGAGAGCAAACTTCCAGCAAGAAGGAAAGGTACAAGTTGACAGACAAAGGCGAAAGAGTTTGCCTAGGCAGGGTGTAAGCACAGAAGCACAGTTCTTGAGAACAACAGGAGGGTACTGCTGTGGCCTTTTCCAATAGCTCTCAAAGTTAGGGTATGTATGAAGGGGGGCCAGGGGAGAAGTCCATTATCCAGAAGGATCCACTATCCAGACATGCCGTTGGCTCTATTACATCAGATAACCGAGGGATTACTGTAGTGATGTCTTTATTAAGTATGTAAATGTCTTGGGAAAAAAAAAAGAATGAAAATCGCCCCAAATGGAGAACTTGGGGCTGGCTTAGGTAACATGAAACCCTTTAACATGTAAACATATGGCCTGATAAGGTGGAATTCTCATAAAGCAGGAGTTTCAGGGTACAGTACTGTATATCCGCATTATGTGAGTGCTGGCTGTATATGCAAATGGACTATATTTCCTCACTAGATTTGTTAATTTCTATCTACCTACCTACCAGCAGGCAAGGGTTAATACAGTATAGTATATAGCTGAAACCACAACTGCAATTACAGTACTCTGTATTCTGAAGCATTGTTTGTCTCATCATTTGCTGACATTTTTCTTACAGTATAAGCCATTTCTGTCACAAATGCCCCCTGGGGACATTGATGAATCCCCCTGGGGGCATCAATGACTCCCCTTGAGGATTAAATAATCCAAGGAAGGAAGGAGTTAATTGCAACTGAAATCTCATAGAAGAAAAAAATCAACAAATGGTGAGATATAAACAGAAAATACCTCAAAATACAGTGCTTGAATTCCAGACGTGGTTTCTGCTAAATACTCACATTTACCGTTCTGACTGGGGCAGCTGCTGACCTGGAAACGTACCCCTCAACAGCTAGATATCATGATCCCACCAGGGTGACCACAAGCAAATCACCTCCATGTCACCGTCTCCTCTGCTATCAGGCACTGGAATGAATATTTTCTTTTTAATACCTTCAGTCTTCACTAGTTTAACTCACAGAGCAGGGATTTTTTTTTTTTTTCATGCCATCTCATGATTATATTTAGCTTTGTATAGACTTCTGGAAGTGTAGGGGTTAGGCACAGCCTCACTGAACTCCTGCAATAGCAGAGACTTTGCATAAGTTGAATAAACTTGCCTTCTGGCACTATGAATAAACTGAAAAGGGCATCACCGGGATTGCAAGAGTTAAAGGGACTCACGGAGTTTATATCCCCGATGTAAACAAACTACCCATTACAGTTTTTACACACATCCCCTCATTTTTTCCAGCCAATTAACCTACTATGCCTGCCCATGTACAGGATCACATTCGACCTTAAAACCTAAACAGATGGTGTGAATATCGGGGGATTTAAGTAGCACTGCTTACTCGAGTTTAAAGGGACATCTTGGTCACCTGGAGATACACACCGCCGTATATCATCCTTATAGCTAATAATTACAACTTACATCAGCCGACTACACCTCTCGATAATGACAGCAAACACTGATAAACACATGGGCATAAGAATTACCATAATAAGAAGTAGACTAACACCGTAAAGAATAAATTCTTCACTCACCTCCAGCCTCTCTCAACGTTGCTCCCATAATGCACCAGTGACGTCACACTTCAAATTAAACATTTACTTATTAAATTTTAAGAAGAAAATTTCGTGAATATATTATCAGTCTTTTAAACATTAATTTTCGTGCAAACTGAATACAGAGGTAAGTAAAGTGTTTCTTGTTAAATTAAAGATAACCCCATGAATCAGTGGCATCATCATCTCTCTCTCTGAAATTCCATACAGAGTACCAGAGTAGGATCACTATTTACTGTCCTCCCGATATATCTCTACAGTTTTACAAGGGGATTTAAAAATAAACGGCCTGGTGGTGGTGGCAGGGGATAAAATTTTGCAGATATCAGTCTCTAATCTGCTGCCATTCCCAACAGAACCTGAGCATAATAGACGAGAAATTAGCCCAGGTTGATGCAGCAATTCTTAACTCAAAATTGCCCCGAGAACAACTTTCTGAAGTTTGTCAAACATTTCATGCAACACCCTGTATGGGAAATTTGGATAAAATATTGGTGATATAATTCTCTAACTGTGTGCCATTCCCAACAGAATCTGAGCAGTCTAATGAGTCCACGCTTTGAAGGTTGGGTTGAAACAGGGATGTGTCATGTCTCCATGGTTGTTCAATCTGTACATGGATGGGGTAATAAAAGAGGTACAAGGTAGGGTAGTGGATGTTGGAGTGGCCCTGGTGAGAGAGGGTAGTGTTTGGAAACTCCCTGTACTGTTGTTTGCAAATGATACTGTGTTGTTAAGTGAAGACGAAGGAGAGCTGCAAGGCTTGGTGGGTGAGTTTGCTTTAGCATCGTGTTCTTCAACGTCTAACAAACAAACAAGACAGGGCCACCTAAGAAGGGGCGCTGGAGAGGGACGCCTGCACGTGGTGGCACAGACACAACCAGAAGACTCCACAGCCTGGGTATACAAAAGTTCCCTCGCTCCTTCCCTAGCCCAGAAAAGGAGGATGGTGGACTGCAGGGGAAGGGCAACGCAGTCTGCAGTCCACCGAGTTTATGCCCCAATAAGCCTGAGGTGAAAACAACAGCTAGAAAAGACGGTAATTCTGTGTGGTCTGTGTGTCTGTGTAACCTGCCCTTCATTCACCCCCTCCCCCTTTCCCTTCCCTCTCCCCCTCCCCTTTCCCTTCCCCCTCCCCTTCCCCTTCCACCCCACCACATCTCTTGGTCTCTAGTTTCTTTTCTCCATTTCCTCTTTCTCTCTTTCTTCTTCCTCCTCCATCTTTTTCTTCTCCTTCCTCCCCCTCTTCCACTCTCCCTTTCTTCCTCCTTCACCCCCTCTCTCTTCCTCTTTTTCTCTCTCACCCTACTTGTCCCCCCCTCCTTCTCTCTTCCCCTCCTCCCTCCTCTCTTTCCTCTACCATCTCTCCTTTCACTTCTCTCTCTCCCTTCTTCCTCCTGCCTCCCTCTCTTCTCTTCCCCTCTCGACTGACACTGTCTTCCTGTGTCTGTCAGTCTCACTCTACATATATATAAACACGTACATACATATACAAACTTTCACACACACACACACACACACACACACACACTGATACATACAAACAGATAGATATACAGACAGGTAAGTAGATACAAAGTTGGCTGTACTGTAGATAGGTAGATATATAGACAGACAGACAGACAGACAGCCAATTAGACTGATCAATATGGCTAGAGAAACACACAGGGACAGTTGAATATAAGACACAGACAGACCAAAGGAATTGATGTCCCTGGCAGCAACAACCCTTCTCCCTTTAGTTCTTATTCACTCCATTCACTTTAGACTCTTTCTCCTCCCTTTTCTCCCTCTCCATTACTTCCTCCCTTCTCTCTTTCCCTCACCTCGTCCCCTGCTTACCCCTTTCGTTCGTTTTCCCTTTTTCACCTGCTCCCTCTTCCCTCTTAGTCTCCTGTTCCCTCTTTGTCTTTCCTTTGCCCTCCATATCTTTGTCCCTCCTCTTTATTCCTTCTCTCTCTCTCTTTACCTTCCCTTCTCTCTCCCTCTTTACCTTCCCTTCTCTCCTGTACCCTTCTCCCTTGAATCCTCATCTCTCTTTTAGCCTCTCTTACTTTCCTTCTTCCCCTGCTTCCCTCTTTCCTCTACGTCCCTTGTAAAAATATTCCAATATTATTAAAAAACACACAGTAAAGGATGCATGACATTTATTAGAATCATATTAACACTGTCATGAAGAGATACTGGACATGCAGACAAAAAGTGGATTCACATCAAAGGATATTATCATATTCTCCATTATTATGTGTACAGTTGGGGATAAGAATATAGCTGACACTATTACAAAACAACTCTGGTAGATGGATGGTGACTATCAACCCTGGGAGATACTATCATGAGTGAAATGAGGCTACACACTTGGTAACTAGTCACAGTCATCACTCTTAGGCAGAGAACACACAGCCATAAGTAGTCACTCGGTAATCTCTACTGAGTGACCACACATAGTCAAGGTCCAGGATGACTCGCACAGTTACAACACTTATCACATATCTCAAATTTTTTCTTAATAGCTTCCAGCAACTGTTGGGAGGTAACCAGCTAGGTTGGCACTTGTTTAGCTTCCAGTCCTTAGAAAACATTGGCTGTACCATGGCTCACCCCAATACTGGGAAGTGCCCCTTTCAGATTATGTAAACAGTATAGCTGAATCAGAAAATACCAACATTTGACCTCTCAGATGATGATAACCCCCCTGTACATTATCTTTGAAAGTTGTCACCCTCAAATTCACACCAAAAACAACAATTTTACTGTTTTAATAATACTTAAGTTTCTTTTTCAAGTCCTTCTAGTGAACAAAAAGCTGCAGCAGTAGTACTAGTATGTAGATATGGCTACTGGCATTACAAGATCACATTCTAGGATAACACTCTGTAGTGTGGACTATGTGAGAAGGCAGAATTTTCACAAGGGGTTCTTCTGACAGGAAGAGATGTCATACAGAACATGCTGTATTTGCTGTCACCTAAGCCAGCTGGTCAAACTTATCGCTCCAAAGATGAAGCAGCTCAGCTGCTTGCAGAACTTATTCAGGAACACTGGCTCTTTTGCAACCTCTACACCATCCACACCAGACACATAAACACATTCTGAAGCTCTATGGAGACTTTGTGACTCTAGTTCAGAGATGGAAACAGAGACAAAACCACAGTTTTGTCAAGAGGGCAGACACTTTCAACAATCATGCACAAGAGGTCTTTGATATCTTCTGCCAGGACCCTATAATATGCCAGAAGCTGGAACAGAAATATGGGGTGAGAATGACTGACATGGAGTAGGACTTTCTACAAGATCAGAGAACCCAGAGAAAGATGTACTGTGAAGACTTCATTGATCGTAAATGGATGAAAACAATGGAACGCAGACAAAAGGACTTGCAGGCCCTTGACAGAATGAGACAAGATGTAGAAAGAGTTGAGCAAGCCAATTGCCTCGTTTGACTTTAGTAAACAGTCAGACTCAGAGGAAGATCACCAGAGTATGGATACAGATGGAGGTGGAACTTTCCCTTCCAGTGATGAAGGTATCAGTATGGGTGAAAGTGACTCAAAAAGGCGCCACTTGTTCTCCACAGCTCTCAGCTAAGTGATGTGCTGCCGCAAAAATACCAGTATATCCGTGAGACCATAAGGAAAGTGTGACCATAGTATTAGGAGTTGATAAACTGAAGAGCTGCTACCACATGTGTGATGCACAGGCCGTAGCAGCCGTCATCACAGTTGCAAACCACATGTTTGACACAAACTGGAAGGCACACAATGAACCAGAGGTCACTGATCTGGACACCATGCCAGAATCCAAGAGTGTCAGGGCAGCAGGCAAGAGCACTGAGGTGTGCACACTAGATGAGACAGTCAAGATCATGAACTCTGATAAGTCGTGGTGACCTATTCTGATGATGGCTCAAAGAAGAAGGGTGCTGGGTCATTTTCTGTTCAGGGTATCACCATTAACGGAAAATACAGGTCACTGCCCACACTAAGCATTGCTTCAGAGTCCAGAAAGAACTTAGCTGCTCTCTGGGTGGCAGTCCTGGAAATTCTGGAGGCAGCAAGTGGTGTTGCAGCCAAAACTCTGTTCAAGAAAATTGACTTTGTGATCACAGCCCAGACAGCACACAATATCAAAGTGGATGAACTGTGGCTGAGAGTCTGGACTCTGAACATGTAATGAGCACCAACTCTGATGTTCAACAGGGTCATTACCACGCAGTGGGATGAAATAGAGAACACACTAGGTAGAGACAAGATCTACTCAACTTCCTTGTCAATGCAACAACAGCAACAATGAGTGTCACTTAACAAGCCCTGGACTGCATGACAAGACTTATCATGACTTTGATCACAAATCATGGAACAAGTGGCATGAATCTGACCTCCACACAGCCCCACCATCTGTCAGCCTCAAGGATGAGCATTCAATCACTTGACACTGACCGGCACTATCAGTCTGTACCATCTGGCTACTGTGGCATCCTATCTGCAGTAGTATGAACATGTTACCAATCAGCTGGCCTGGATTTGGATTTCCTGAAGGTGATGTACTGTGCAGGTGGTCTCCTTGGACTTCATCTGGTTGAACCACACCTGTCTCTGATGACATCTGCTGAAAAACAACACACAGCAAGATCATGCCAGCATATCAACAGCTGTGCCAGAACCGAGGGATGTAGTGCCAGTCACTTTGTTGCAGGCAGAGGAACCAGCATTCAAGTTTGTTTCTGAGGAAAGGTTCCAGTATACAATGTATGATGAGGACATCTGCAGTGCCATACTCGAAGTTGCAACCTCATTCCAACCTGAGGTAATCAAGCTCCTGAAGACGATCATTCCCAAGCTGGCTACTGGCTTTCAGAGGCAGAAGAGCAATATCTTCAGCTTTGAGGACTGACGAGTCTGCAGAAAGTTGTGTCACTCAGATGGATCCAAAGAAGTTGGAGAAGGCATCAGTCCACAACCTGAATGCAGAGTGCAGTGTGGGCTTTGTTAACTATGAGCTATCATGAAGAAGTGCCAAACAGCTTGGGAGTGCATCTGCAGCACAGGTGACAGCCACATCCTCAGACCTCATTGACCCAAGACAACCAGGGTCTTTCAGGAACTATGGCAGCAGCATCAGGAAAGAAGGAAGGACACCAGAAATCATGCTGCAAGAGGATCTGAAGCAGCAGGACCTGCAAGACATGGAGATTGCTAATGTTGCAGTAGATCATTGGAGAAACAAAGACCTTGATACACTGAAGGGAATGGGAGGCCCTTTGACATGTATGCAACGACTAATCTTGCTCTCTTGTTCCTGAACTTGATTCTTCTGAATTCTCTACTCTCTGGCTTCAGCTATCCTGTCATTCTCTGACTAAATATATCTGTGATGTTTACTTATCCCCTAATTCTACTGACTATCAAAAATTCTTAAACTATCTTACTTTTACGATGGTACACATTCTATCCATTTCTCCTTTCTCTGAAATCTCCATTCTACGAAATTTCAATGTTCACCACCACCTTTGGCTCTCCTCTCCTTTCACTGAGCCACCAGGTGAACAAGCCTACATCTTTTCTATCCTTAATGACCTATAGCAGCTTGTACAGCACCCTATCCGTATCCCTGACTTCCTTGGAGAGCGCTCCAACATACGTGACCTCTTCCTTACAACTAATCCTTCTGCTAACACTGTTAATCTTTTCTCTCCATTGGGCTCCTCCGATCACAACCTTATTACCTCAACCTGTCCTATCACTCCGGTACAGCCTGTGGTCCCTCCAAAGAAACAGCAACTGTGGCACTTTGGAGCTGCAGATTGGGAGGCCCTCAGGCAGTACTTCTTTGATTTTCCTTAGAATAATTATTGCTTCCATGGCCGTGAGCCATCTGAGGGTGCCTTGCGCATTACAGAGGTTATTCTCTCAGGCATGGAAGCATACATTCCTTTCTCATACCCTTTGACTAATGCAACAAAGCCTTGGTTTAATCACGCTTGTTCTAATGCTGTCCGCAACAAGGAGCGGACCTATAAAAGGTACCAGCGCCAACCCACCCCTGAATCACATCTTTTTTATGTTTCTGCCCGGAATCGTACTAAGTCTGTTCTTCGCTCTGCTAAAAATAATTTCATCCGCACTAAATGCTCTCAACTTTCCAACTCGAATTCTTCCCGCTCCTTCTGGCACCTTGCCAAAAACCTTTCTAACAACTTTACCTCATCATCCTTCCCTCCTCTTTTCTACTCTGATGGGTGTTCCTCCATCACTTCTACCCTCTGACCTCCTCATGGCTGACATTAAAATTTCTTCAGCTGATGTATTTTCTGCCATCACTGGCCTCAGTACTAACAAGGCATATGGGCCTGATGGAGTCCCTCCTGTTGTCCTCAAGAACTGTGCTTCTGTGCTTACACCCTGCCTAGGTAAACTCTTTCACCATTGTCTTTCAGCTTGTACCTTTCCTTCTTGCTGGAAGTTTGCTCTCATTCAGCCTGTCCCAAAGAAGGATGACCATTCCCAACCCTCAAACTATCATCCAATTGCTATAACATCCTGTATCTCAAAAGTTTTTGAGTCTATTCTTAATAGAAAAATTTTAAGGCATCTTTCCTAACACAACCTTCTTTCTGATCGTCAGTATGGGTTCCGTCAGGGACACTCAACTGGCGATCTTCTCACCTACCTTTCAGGCTCTTGGTCATCCTCCTTTCGGGACACTGGCGAAAGCTTTAACATTGCACTTGACATCTCAAAGGCTTTCGATCAAGTCTGGCACTAATCCTTAATTTCCAAACTGCCCTCTTACGGTTTCTATCCTTCCATCTGTGCCTTCATCTACAGCCTCCTTTCTGGTCGTTCTATAGCTGCTGTTGTAGACAGCCATCGTTCTTCTCCTAGATCTATTAACAGTGGTCTTCCTCAGGGCTGTCCTATCACCAATTCTCTTCCTTTTACTCATCACTGATCTTCTACGCTGTACATCTAACCCTATTCACTCGTATGCTGATGATTCCACCCTTCACCTTTCCATTCGGTTCCCGCAACGTCCATCCCAGCAGTTAATTCAACAAACAAGGGATGAGGCTATGGCACTCCTAATGTCTGACCTGGCTTGTATCTCTGACTGGGGTAAAAATAATCTTGTTTTTAATGCATCTAAAACTCAGTTTGTACACCTATCAACCTGACAGAATCTTCCACAAGAGTACCCACTAAAATTTAATAATATCCAGCATCATCCTTGAACATGCTTAGGGTTTCATTCACTCGGGATTTAACCTTCGTATGGCATGTTACACAAGTCAGCCAAGGGAAATTTAATAATTTCTATTCTTGTTGCCTCTATAAAACTACATTCAACTAAGGATGACTTTTTGAACTGGAAGAGCTGGATATAGTATTTGTTAGAAATGGATCTGGCCACAGAGTAAATGGATCGTTAAGATAATGATGGTGATTAAGACGGGCAGAGGAATGGCTGAGAGACACAAACACCCTTCCTGTCCCTTCACCAGTTTCCTAATCCTGCCTTCACCACCCTGCCTGCCCTCTGCCCTGCCTCTTGCATGCCCCTCTGTTTCCGTTGGTGTCAGGCAGGACCCAAGGGTCCCAGCAGGCCAAAGGTGAAAAGTTCACAGGGTAAACCAGGTCAGGGACTGATAGTAGGTGGTGATGGTGGCTGAACAGATAAAGCAGTGGGCTAGGAACTACTGTATGTGGTTGTGGTTTTTTATTCCACCTGTTGCTGAGACTGGTTTGAGGATCTTGGCTTCCATAATACTTTTCACTGCTCTCCCACGAGACCCCCTGACATCGTAAATACATGTTCACTATCATACCAGTGCTGAATGTAATGCCCCAGAGGTGGTCGATAGTATGATTATTTGATGACCCCTATCTGGTGTGTGGTAGGTGGGCTTCTAGGCCTTGGAAATGTGCATAACAGCCATGTCCAGAGACAGATACATTAAAAAAAATAAAAAACTCTATGAAGTTAGACTGGGAGAGGAGACAAAGGCTGTGTTTTTGTTAAATATAAAAGTTGTCAAGTGCTGAAACACAGAAGTCATTAAGGAAATGCCTGTTTAGTGCATAATGTACTGCAGGATATGCTACAATCCTCACAAATGAGCTAAATAAGTAAAGTTGTGAATGCCACAATCCTCACAAATGAGCTAAATAAGTAAAGTTGTGAATGCCACAATCCTCACAGATGTGCAAAGTTGTGCCTGTACATAAAAGACACAGGAAAACAGATGTGTAAGAACTAGGTTGTACACTGGCAGCAGAATTATATTCATTTTTCTTAGCTTTAGCTAAGGTGTGGTAAGGTTTGTGACTGATCAACTGCTACATCAATCCTCATGCAAAGAAATATAAATAAATAAATAAATAAAAAATAAAATAATAAAAGGACAAATTAAAATAAATCACCAGTGAACCTCAAGGCATTTCTCCTACAGCCTTCCACCATAAGGGAGGTTCCCAAAGTGATCAAGACATGGGAGATTATGAGGAATAACATCAGAAGAAAACTCATCTTCTAGTGGAGGTGTGACAGAATCAGACAGTTTCAAAATATTATTGTTTAGTGAGTTAAAATGATATGTTAGAATTAATGGAAACAGATAAATCGTGAGAATAGCATCAGTTTTAAGTCAGATTTCATAAACACATATGAAAATGGACGATTTCGTGAATAAGTAGACATTGGGGGTCATACAGTACATATAAACAGTACTGTGTACTCTATATCTATCTATCTATCTATCTATCTACCTACCTACCTATCTATATATATATATATATATATATATACTGTATATATTATATATATATATATATATATATATATATATATATATATATATACAGTATATATACTGGGGAAGGGGGATAGAATACTTCCTCAGTATTCCCTGCTTGTCATAAGAGGCGACTAAAAGGGACACTTTTATCTACATTCTTTTTGCTCTCATTCTTTCCCTAGTACTTTGTCTGTCCAAACCCTGTGCATTTTACTTTCATTTAGTTAATTTCCTCTCTCCACTGTCTGGTTCCTGCGAGTCACTGGCATTGGCTCCAGGGTAAAATATTTTACTGCTTAAGAAATCTTTATGAACTCTGGTGACGAAGCAATGGCCCTCAGTTCCGTGCAGCCCTTAAGTGGGCAGGGGGTGCTAAGAATCCCATGGTGTAAAAATAAGTTCATAAATCCAAAAAGAACCTTAAGAATAGGGAACTGGAATGTTCGAACTCTCAATCAGGCTGGTAAAATGGAAGAACTTATTTCAGTGTTCAAGGAATACAAGATGGATATTTGTGCTCTGACAGAAACGAGGTTGCTTGGAGCTGATAAAATGAATTTGGAAGATGGTATTACTATGTTGGTTTCTGGTAGGAGTGATGGAAATCATTACCAAGGAGTAGGCTTACTGCTGAGTAGAGATGCTTGCAAGGCACTATGTGAGTTTGAACCAGTTAATGAGCGCTTGCTTTATGCTCGCTTAAAATCTGACCATGGTAATATCAGTATGGTTGTAGGGTACGCTCCGACAAATGAGGCTGCTGATGAAATGAAGGATGACTTTTATGAGAAGCTGCAGGATGTAGTGAATAGAGTGGCAAGACATGATGTGTTAGTTTGCATTGGTGATTTTAATGCGATTGTTGGCAGTAGTAGGGATGGCTTTGAAGATTGTATGGGTAAGGAGGGTGTTGGTATAAGAAACGAAAATGGGGTGCGACTTGCAAGCTTTTGTTTGGCAAATGACCTTATAATTGGTGGAACTATCTTTGAGCATAGAAAAATACATAAGACTACTTGGATTTCACCATGTGGTAAATATTGTAACCAGAATGACCACATTGCAATTAGCAGAAGGCATAGGAGTTATTTGCAAGATGTTTGGGTAAGGAGGGGGGCAGATATAGGTAGTGATCATCAACTTGTTGTGTCAAAGATTAAAATAAAACTTAAGAGAAACGTTAATGGTAATTGTACAGGAGGTAATAATTATGATTTTGATGAGCTGAGAAGTGATGAGAGCACGAGGGAAAGGTTTCGGTGCGAAAGTAGAAACAAGTTTCTAGTCCTGCAGACTTTGATGGAATCTGAAGACAATGATATTAATCAAATGTGGAGAGAGGTAAAAGAGGTTTTGCATGAGAGTGCTAAGGTTACTATTAAGAAAAAGGGAAAAGTGAGAAGGAAAAAGTGGATGTCAGATGAAACATGGAATGTAATTCAGAAAAGGAAAGAGGCTAAATTAAGAAGTGAAGAACAACATGTTGATGGCCAGGTAGTTGAAGTACTTAGAGCAAAGTATTGGAGTTTACATTCTGAAGTAAAAAGACTCGTTAGACGTGATAAGAGGAGACTATATGATGAAAAGGCGACAGAGACAGAAATTAAATTAAGTAGAAATGACGGTCAGAGCACAACAGCAGCGTTTCAAGCCATAAAGGAGTTAACTGGGACTGAAAAGAGAAGGAAGGAAATACCTGTACGAGATAGAAATGGTAATTTGATGACTAAAGATTTGGATATAAAAGGAAGATGGAAAGAGCACTTTGAATCTGTTCTAAATAGACCAATCCCAGCTGAAGAGGACATTTTGCCAGCCGAGAAAGATTTGCAGATAGAAACAGGGGATATAACTTTGGAAGAGGTAGCAAAATCTATAAAGGAGTTAAAGAATTTTAAGGCTCCAGGTGAGGATGGAATATTCCCTGAAATGCTTAAGGTGGAAAATGACGAGTTGATGAATGCACTTTTGAAACTTTTTAATGTGGCTTGGGATAATGGTGGAATTCCAGAAGAGTGGAAAAATGGAGTGATTATAAAAATACCAAAAAAGGGAGATTTAAGTGTGTGTGGCAACTGGAGGAGGATAACTTTGACACCTGTAGTTGCAAAAGTCTTTTCTAAACTCTTGTTGAACAGAATAGAACCAGTAATTGATAAAATTTTAAGAGAAGAACAAGCGGGATTTAGAAAGGGTCGAGGTTGTAATGATCGGATTTTTATTGTAAGGCATCTAATGCAACAAGCTAATGAGATGAAAATGCCACTTAACATGTGTTTTGTGGATTTTGAAAAGGCGTTTGATAGTGTTTCACGTGGAGCTATGTTGAAAATTATGAGATTCTATGGTATACCAGAAAAGTTTGTAAATATTATTAGAAGCCTGCATGAAGGTACTTTTGTAAGGTAATGGTGGGTGGTTCTTTGAGTGATCCATTTCAAGTTAGGTCAGGAGTGATTCAAGGAGGAGTTCTTTCGCCATTGTTGTGTGTTTTGGTTATGGATTATGTTATGAAAAAGGTTGTAAGGAGAACAGGTGCAGGAATTAACTGGAACGAAAATAAGAAGCTGATGGATTTGGTCTATGCTGATGATATTGTACTGATTTGCGGAAGTATTTACGAGATGCAGAGGGTGCTTGATTGTCTGGTGGAGGAAGGAGAAAAAGTGGGATTGGTAATAAACTGTGGAAAGACTGAAATTATTAATATGAACGTGGAGAACCAAATCGATTGTGTAATTGGGAATAATGTGGTGAAGAATGTAGAAAACTTTAAATATCTGGGAACGATTGTATCATCTAATGGATCATTAAACAATGAAACTGAGGAGAGGATTAGACAGGCTTGGCGAGCTGTTGGAATGTTGAAATCTGTTTGGAATAATAATATGCTTTCAGTACATACTAAAGTGAAAATTTACAAGTCCATGGTTAGACCCATTTTAATTTACGGGCATGAGTCATGGTACAGTACAATTGCAACAGATCAGAAAGTATTAGGATTTGAGAATAAAATACTGAGAAGGATTCTTGGGGTAAAGTGGCAAGACAGAGTTACAAATGAAAGAGTAAGGGATATTACGAGAGTGGAACCAGTTAATGAATATGTGAGACTGTCTCGCTGGAAGTGGCTGGGGCACATATACAGAAAAGAAGGTTGTTTAATACAGGATGTGCCAGAGTGGATTGCTAGAGGAAGAAGAGGTAGAGGTAGGCCGAGGGAAACCTTGGTTGAGGACAATGAAAAAAGAAGCAGGAGAGGAGTGTTGGTGGGACCTGAAGGAGATGGCAAGAGACAAATATTGGTGGAGAGAGTTCATTGAGGCCCTATGCATCCCGTGGGGTGCCACAGGAAATGATTGATTGATTGATTGATATATATATATATACTGTATATGTACTAAAGAGAGATAGAGAGAGAGAGAGAGAAATATCAACTCACAGCTTCCTGATGCCAGACTCTTCTTTCTTCCAGGGAGCGTCGTCAGGCTCGAAGGGCATTGGTCCCTGCACTGGGGGGTCATCCTCTTCATCTTTAACTCCCGCACCTGTGTCCCTGTGCCACAGACAAAAACAGAATCATTAAGTCTCCTTTAATTTCATCAGAGTTTGTCTTCATTATTGTTGCCTTCTTTGTTTTTAATTTGTTATTACAGGGTTTAGTAGCTGCCATTTCTGCAAGTGTAGTTTGCTTTGTATGTCGAGTGGTGTCACTGTTCTTTTAAAGGTATAAACATGTTTTGAGTGCTAGGGAATTACTTAGGATGAATTGTTACTTTTGAGAATCAATAGATGAGGCTATTATCTATCTATCGATCTATAGCCAGACGCCTCAATCCCATTTGGGGTGGCCACAAACAAATCGCCTCCACATCGTCCTGTCCCCCACCATTTCACTGCCCTGCTCCCAACTCACACCCCCCTCTCTCATATACCTCTCCACCCCATCCCTCCATCTCATCCTCGGCCTCCCCCTCCCTCTTCCCCCCTCCACCTCACTCACATACACTCTCTATTGTTTTTATCATTTTATTGATTTTATTATTATTATTATTATTATTATTATTGCTCACCTGATATGTTGATATTAAAAAGATACACAGTACTGATATGATACAGATGATAATGTTAACCCCATGAATCCAACGACATAACCATTCTTTCTGCTACCTCGTGACGATGATTTTCGTCAGAAGATCGTCTGTTAGTGAAGATGTTGGTGGAGGCTATATTAAATTCTTCCAGTTCAGAGTCTCAGTTTGAAGGTGGGATGAATAATATAGAAATACATTCCTGGATTCATGGAGTTTAGGTGCACAAGACAGTTAACAGTGATGGAATTGTTCTCTTGCATGTTATTTATGTAAACTGTGTAGATATTAAAAACTTTATAGATAACATGAGTGAATACTAAGGTGTAATGGAATAGATTAATACTTGGCTGCTGAGATGTGCATTAATGAAGTTAAGGTTATATGGTAATATTCTTGCAGCTCCTAGTTTTAATCAGCTGTTCAGCTATATAGTATGTGGATTTAATGGTTTAATGTCTACTTGAGATGAAAGCCCACTTATGTGTGTGTCAGTTTGATTTCCTGATAGACAGTGAGAGATTTTTTGATCAGGTACTTCCACCAAGGGCTTTTCTAGTCATCTATCATTCTTTCTACCTTGAAGGGGGTAATATGTCAGTGGCTGTTACAAACCCTGCCTCATTGTTGGTTGTGCCCTGGAATAAGACATATAGGCACACTATGTATTATACTGAAAGATGCTCCACAAATGATCACGGAATGTTTGAGGTCTGTCGTAACCTTCTCTCTCTCATTTTTAAAATTATGGCCTTTATTCTCAGAGCATTAGAGTCTGAATAAGCTTAAGGGAGTTTTTCTTTATTTCAGATTGGAAAAATTTTACCCATAGCAGGAAAAGCTGGAAAAATAAATGACTGATCCACATGTGAGTACTATATAATTCTTCCTTTTGAACAGTTACCTGTTGATCTGTCTATCTATTACCAAACATCTGAATCCTGTAAGGGGTGGCCACAAACAAATCACCTCCATGCTGCCCTTTCCCCCACCATCTAACTGCCCTGCTCCCACCTCATACACCTCTGTCTCATATACCTTTCTACTCCATCCCTCCATCTCATCCTTGGCCTCCCCCTCCCTCTACCCCCTTCCACCTCACTCACATACACTCTTCTCGTCAGTCTTTTGCTCTCCATCCTCTCTATATGGCCAAACAACCTCATTGTATTTCTCCTATCGCTTTCTATCACATCCACATCCACACCACAACACTCCTTCACTTCCTCATTTGTCAATCTGTCTTTCCATGTGACTCCACATGCTCCTATCAGATAACTCATTTGCACTGCTCTCACTCCTGTGTCCTACCACCAAGGTCCAGGCTTCATTTTCATACGTTAGAGTTGGTATCACAATACTGTCATGCAGCAACTCTTTTACTTCCATGCTCACTTCTCTGTTTCTTATTACTGCCTTCAGAGAACCAGCAACCTTTCTTTCCTGTTGCACCCTTTCAAGCACTTAACCCTTTAAACTTCCATTGTTACTCATTACACAATCCAGGTACTTAAATGCCCTCACATTTTCCATTTCCTCCTCATTTCACCTCACTGTACATTCAGTGCCTTCACTTCTCTCAAAGACCTTAACTTTACTCTTCCCTACATTCACCTTTAGATTCCATTTCTTACACACTTTCCCAGACTCATCCACCAAGCCTTGCAGCTCCCCTTCATCTTCACTTAACAACACAGTATCATCTCCAAACAACAGTACAGGGAGTTTCCAAACACTGATCTCTCTCATTAGCGCTGCTCCGACATAATCTGAATTTATTTTGCACTTACTTTAGCAAGTTTAAATTTACTGGAGGTCAGGCTTCATAACTGAAACTGTTGTGATTTTTTTTTCTCTGACTACAGGTCTCGTTTTCGTTTTTAAATTCGTTTTCGTTTTCGTTTTTAAAGGCTCCAACATTCTTGCATGCATCGGCCTTGATCACCTAATGGCGGCTCTCTACGCTGCACGATCCATTGTAGCCTCCCTGTTCAGTCCCTTAACCCTAAGGTCACATTGACCTTGTCCCATATCTTTCTCAGTCTACTCCTCGTAACCCCACCCCCAATATTAACACTTCTCACCTTCCTCACCCAATTATCATCCCCCATCCTCTCCACATGTCCAAACCATCTCAATCTACCTCTCCTCATCACAACACCAATACACTCCAGTCCCATCCTACCTCTCAACGCTTCCATCGTAAACCCAGGCCCCCCAGACCTTGGATGCAGGGACGCACTACACATCCACCTGATCATTGTCATTTCTGTACGTCTGAGCCGGCGAATATCCTCCTCCTTTACTGCCCAGGTCTCACTACCATACAGCATGACACTCCTAACACATGCTGCATACAAAGACCTCTTAGCCCGTAGGGAGAGTCCTCTCAATGTCATGAGAGGCAAGAGCTCCCTGAACTTCTTCCAACCACTTCTCACCTTAGCCACAGTGCTAGCTCCGGCCCCACCTCCAGCACACAACATGTTTCCCAAATAACAAAACTCTTCCACACTCTCAAGAGATTCACCAGCAAGATCAATCCTTTCACGCCTGACAATCTCCATCTGCTCTCCCCGACATGCTGTACACATAAAATCAGCAGTATCTCACAGTATACTTCTGACAGCACTACATCTCTTGCACCCCCATTTATCACAAACACCGCACAAGATGGAATTACTTCCCACGCCCTCGTGTCAAACTGCACATGGCCACTCTCCCTCGTCTTTGACAGTACCGCCACCAACCCTAGATATCATCACTTTTGTTTTATCTGCAGTTACCCTTAAGCCCTTGTGCCCCATACCATTCCTCCACTTCCTAAATCTTTCTTCCGCTTCCCTTTCATTCTCTGCAATCAACACCAAATCATCGGCATGCAACATCTCCCACAGGAATCTGCTTTTGAAGTCATGTGAGAGGGCTTCAAGTACCATGATAAACAACATAGGACTCGAAACTGACCCCTGATGCACACCAACATTCACGGAAAACTCATCACTCAAATCTCCATTCACTCTTCCCTGGGTGCTACCTGGGTGCGAGCACCCACATACATAGCCATAACCACCCTAACCAGCCACTCCTCCTAGTCAAGCCTTTTCATTGCCCACTTCACCACCTCTCTAGGGACTCTGTCAAAGGCCTTTTCCAAATCAACAAAAACAAAATACAGATCCCTTTTCTTACCAATATATTTTTCCTGAAGCTGTTAACAATGAATATGGCATCAGTGGTCCTCCTACCTGGCATAAACCCGAAATGCATCTCATCAACATTCACTCTCTCTCTAATCATACCTTCTAAGAATCTCTCCATTACCTACATTATCTGATCTAAAAGCTTTATACCTCTATAATTTCCTCTTTCCAGGTCATCACCCTTCCCTTTATACACATTTACAACTACACTCTTTAGCAAATCATCTGGGACAACACCATCCATTCATCATCCAATCCGACATTTCCCCATGAGGAGCGTAGGAGCCCGGGGCTAGGCAGTTAGTCTCGACATTTAAGATGAGAGTGACCAGCCTCACTTATCCCTGAGTGGCATTCACTCATAAATAATTATATTTGTCAGGTCAGTGACTAACCGCACCCCTATATCTCCTGAGGCCTTCAACATTTTGGCAGTCAACCCAGACACACCTGCTGCCTTCCCCACCCTCATCCTGCCTATTGCCTCATTCACAATAGCAGCATCAATCAAAGGCCAAGGGCCAAACACTGGATCCGCTGGCTCCAAACCTTCCCTGTCCCAGTCAAACTCCTCATTCAACAACCAGTTATAATGCTCTCTCCATGCATCTTTAATATCCCCACTGTTCACCGCTATCCTTCCTTCATCATTCTTCACACACTGCTCACCTATAATATCCTGATTATCCCTCTTCATCTGATCACTTCATCACCTTAAATATCATATTTTTCCTTTCCACACTATTTAGGTTATCAAACAAAAGTCTCGGTGACTCAGACTTCACCCTGTATACCTCTCTTCTAGCCCTACGCTTGGCAGCCAAGTATTCCTCCTTGCTATAATGATAATCATCATCATCATCCGGGCAGGGTGAGGAGTAGCAATGTCCAGACAGCCCAAATTTGCCCAATCCAATGGGCCACGCTTCCATTCGCTCACCATTCAAGCCCCCAGAATCCTGGCTCTGTATGATATGCCAAAAACATTGACCACGTTCTGTAGCTTCACATAAACGTATCTGAGAGTCAATAATAATAATAGTAATAATAATAATAATAAAAATGCAGTACCCCAGTCTGAAGTCCACATACAGTATACGCTGGCTACAGTTTACATATTGAAGGGACAAAAAAAATGTCACCATATGCTGAATTAATCTGCCTTCCAATACAAAGAATTACAGAAATCTGACTATATCACACTCCAGGGGTTGTTGCTGTTGATCAACCCTTGTCTGTCTAGATGAGCAGATCCATCAACTGCAGGGAAGCAACTGCCCTTCCCATGCACTGAGTCTGTATTCCCTTGCGGCTGACAGCGGGGAATAGTGTAAAAGTTAGTTCCTGGATGGATGTCACATTTGGGTAATTCCATGAAGATGTCAACCTTTTGTGTCAAAATCAGAATTGCTTAAAAGTATATAAATTATACGTTATTTTAAAGCTTAATCATTGAATTTTATGAATCTGAAGAGAAAGAGAGCCTAAACTGTCAATTTGGGAAGTTGCATAAAAAACTGTCACGTTATGTCACCAAAGAAAAACCAGTGCTGAATATAGCAACTTTCCTAACAACATTGACCAGAGTATGTTATTGTTTGGAATGCTGACATTGTGTTTTACTGAAAATGTGTCTATTTGAGTTGTGATTGACACTACAGTTGTTTACATATACTGTATGTTGTGGTCAGAATGTAGCAGGACCTTTAAATGGAAGTATTTCAGGAGTAACGTGTCTCATGTTTTTTCCTCATTTTTCCCATACACAACTAACAATCTGGAGAATACCAACATAACTCTATATTATAAACAGGCATCCCATGGCCTTAATAATGTAATGCTGGGATACTTTGAAATAAACCCTGGTAAGCCATATGGTCTGTCACACACGTTACATGCCCACTGTGAGGAACGTTACCAGAAAATGATGTAAAGTTTCTCACGCACACCTTTGAACAAAAAATCAAAGTACCTGCACTGAAGTCCAATGATAAAACCCCTGTGTTTGTAATTTAGTATGTTATCTTTAAGTTTTTATTCTTTCCAAACAGTAAATTGATTTTGCCTGGTGGCTGGTGAGTGTGCTTTACCATCATGTCTCCAATGACTCCAGCTGATTATCTGAATTCTGCTGGTATTCATTTTACACATGTATCACTGTGGACTGATAGGGAAGCAGCCCACTTCAAGAATAGGTATTCTATGGCAGTTCTAACCTCTTACAAAGCCATCCACAACTGCACTGCTAAATGGAACTTTCAAGAAAGTTATCATGGCAAGGGCCCTCATGATGGGGATTGGGGCTTTACTAAAACGGAATGTCTACAAGCAAGTTTTGCAAGGTCACTGTACAGTAAGGTCTGCTGTAGAAACTGTAAGGCAGCAAAATCCATTCAGCAGTGCAGGTCAGTAAAATCTCTTGGCCACTGTAAAGTACCATTGTATCATGTGACTGCAGACCAATCACCTTTTAAGCAGTGCTAACTTCAGGAGACTGGTTATGACCCACAATCTGACTCCAGTACTAGCAGTGATAGGGAAGGTACACCATCTCTTGCAGAAATGTCAGCCATTCATGTCCCAGCCTGAGCCACAGAGTACTACTGATATTGAGGCAACACGAAAACCATCCCCAGGTAACTATGTACTAGTTCATTACACTACCAAGAAGCTGTCGAAGCATTATGTTGCAGTGGTAGAATCAGTTCAGGAGCCAGGCATGTCTGAAGTTAATTATTTAAGAAAGTGAGGCACTGACAAAATGGGTGATAGTCAGTTTCATTTTCCTGACAACCTGGACAGAGACGAGATCTCAGTGCAGGTATTGCCAACTCCTCATGTGTCAAGAATGACACACATTCAAAGGGGTGAACTTTCCTTCCTCAATTAATTAGTCTAAAAGGATGAATTTTCCATCTTCGATGAGCAAGTAGTTGATCTTTGTCTTGTTTATATCACTGTTGTGATATACAGGTAAGCTTATCCTGTAACTTTCACATCTCTTACTGGCTGTAGGGTTACCTACATGTTACTGTATAAGGTAATTTCTGTTCATAATATTCAAAATTACATTGTTCTTTTCCGCTGCATCACCCCCAACCCTGCTTTACAAGAATCATGTTTTGGTTAATTTATCGTGTTTCACATTAATACACGACTTACACTGTTTTGTGATAATTACTGTAACCTTCATAAAAGATGATTTTGTAATTATATGAGAAATATATATCGCTCAAGTTGTCAGAATGATTCATGACTATAAGGGTTCAATATTGGATCTTTGTTCTAAAAGGGTATAATTTAGTTTCTCTGGTTTGTTTCATTAAAACTTAGGTTAGTTGTAGTTCACTGGTAATGAGGCTGTTCGGAGCACGGAAGTAAATTATACGTTATTGTGGATCTTTTAAATGTAGTATGTTTATGTATACTTATTTTGTATTTTATAATTTTCGGAGTGTGATTAGTTATTATGAATTGTATGATACTGCTTCAATTTCTCCATTGTACGAATCAAGGGAAGTGAGGTGGTGACTGTGAGCTGAGGTGTGGGCAGTTGATCAGCAGCACTGGTATAGAAAGGATATAGCAGCTCTTCACGTGAAGTGTGCCCTCGACTCGCGACTTTCCCTCCCCGCTGTGACACTTGTGAGCCTATGAAGGGTGAGGATGGAAACTCCTGCATACTGAGGAAGCTCTAAACTCTGCCCACACTGCCCTCTTGGTCTACAGCAGGTGCTGGCATAGAAACACCTGCGGACATGCTACCTGCTTCTCAGTCACCACCCTCTTGATGGTCTGTTCTCAGTAAGGTTGTTACGTCACCAGTAATGTGAAGCAGTGTTCCTAAGGTTACTTCACTTGTAGTTTACTTTCTTATGCTTAGGATTAAGTTATAATTTTGTGAATAAATTATATTCTCCAATTTACATTTTCCTAGCCCCAGTGTACAAATGAATGATGGGTCATTTCCAACTATGTGAGTAGTAGTAATAGTGCAACTCTGGAATCATGGTAGTCTTCTTTCACATATGAGACTGTTTCCGTAACTTGGCCATGACATTTGGCGCCCGAACAGGGACCCATTAATTCGTTGTGCACGCGGGTTGGCAGTATACAGGGAAGTTTATAATCTTTAGATTTTCACCATGAGTTCAGACGCTATAAAGAGGTTAACTGAAGAGGGAAAACAAATGGGCTTAGAGGGTGACAAGCTTATGACCTGGGTAAGAGAAGACAGAGTGATAGAGCAAAATCGGCAGAGAGAGGAGCGGGCTCAAGAGAGGAAGCAAAAGATTTTAGAATTAAAGGCACAGATTGAAGCTTCGAGGGCCGCTACTAGTGCTGCTGCTGCTGGTTAGAACGTTCGACCAGTTGCAAACCGTAATTAATCCCCCTAAGCTGCCTATTTTCGATGAGGCCAAAGATGATATAGATTCATATCTGGCTCGCTTTGAGAGGGTAGCTAAAGCTGCAAGATGGGAAAGGTCGGTGTGGCCAGCTGCCTTAGCATTTCTACTAACAGGTCAAGCTCTCGAGATGTATCACCAGTTCACTGACGACGTCATTGCAGATTTTGATGAGCTGAAGTCTGCACTTTTGAGAGGCTACGATGTGACAGCAGAGGGTTGTAGGAAATAGTTTCGCGACACAAAGTTTCGTGATGGCAAGTCTGCAGTGCAACTAGCTTGTTGAATCAAAAGGAATCTTGTTAAGTGGTTGGAAGCGGATGGATCCAGTCAGACCTTTGAGGATTTAGCAGATCTCGTTGCAAGGGAGCAATTTTTAAGGCAGTGTCCTCCAGCTCTAATGATGTTTTTAAAGGAGAAAGAAGTTAAGAGTTTGCAGGTTTGTGGGGAGGAGGCAGATCGTTGGATTGATGCCCATGGTCACCCTTCCCAGATTAACAAGGTCAACAAACCCGTGGCTGAAGGGCAAGAGAAACCTTCAGAACGCTCTACAACGCAAATCAAGACAAAGACCTCAGGGAGTGACAGTAAGTTTGGAAAGGATGTTGGGAGTGTGGTAAACTAGACCATAGAAAAGCTCAGTGTACTTTTAATAAATCAAAACAGACCAGTGCCGCTGCATCAGGAAAAGCGTCTGTGAAAGCTAAAAGTAGGACAGTTAGTGGTTCAGCTACCAGATTTAATGGGAATGGGCAAAGTTATAAGAACTTAATATTGAACAATGGCTTGGTTGAGGGGCAAGCTGTTACAGCAATGCTAGATAGTGGGTCAACTACTTGTGTTGTAGCAGAGAAGCTAGTTTCATTGAGACACTATACTGGGAGAACAGTTTCACTGAAATTGGTGAATGGGGCAGTGATAGTGATGCCAGAGGTAGAAGTTGAAATTTCTACACCTTGGTTAATAGGGAAAGTTTATGCTGCTGTGTGTAAGACCCCAGTTTACGATTTAGTTGTTGGTAGTGTAAATGACAATCCATATTCCCTCACAAGTATACAGTCTACCAGTGGTCAAAGCTTGGCTGAACAACACAACGCAGAGGACGTGAACCTAACCAGGAACAGAGTCCCGAGTGGAAGATCTGACACTGAAGCAACGGACGAAGTAACCACAGAGTTGGAACGAACTTCGAGGAGTACTGCTGGTGGATCATCAGACGCTGGACTCGTTGCTGCAGTTACTAGAGCACAAAGTTGCAAGGACAGTAAAGTTAAACAACCCCTGAAGGTGAGCAATGTTGAAACTTTCGTGTCTACATCAGAATTTGTGAAAAAACAAGAGGATGATAGAACTTTGAACTCTATAAGAAGTCATGTTCAAAGTAAGAAAGTGTTTCAGGCAAGAGGAAGAGTGTCAACCTTTATTCTTAAAGGGGACAGATTATACAGAAAGATGACAGTCAGAGGAGTGACAAAACAACAGTTGATTGCGCCAAAGAACTATCATAAGGAAGTGTTCAAATTAGGTCATAAGGGAATCATGAGTGGCCATATGGGGTACAAAAAGACTCTGGACAGGATTCAAGGAACTTTCTTTTGGCCAGGTATGGTGGGTGATGTCAGCCGCTGGTGTAGGTCATGTGATGTGTCAGAGAACCGTGGATAAAGGTAGCATAAAACCAGGAAAGCTTAGGTCTATGCCAGTAATAGACGAGCCATTTTGCTAGGGTGGGTATAGACATAGTTGGGCCTATTACACCTAGGGCAGATAGTGGAGACAGGTATATACTCACTCTCGCAGACTTTGCTACTCGGTATCCAGAAGCAGTTGCCTTGCCTAATATAGAGACTACTACAGTGGCGGATGCGTTGATGGAGATCTATTCTAGAATTGGTATTCCAAAGGAGGTTTTGACTGACAGAGGGAGCCAATTTACTTCAGCAATGATGAGGGAAGTTGAACGGTTATTGTCAATAAAATCTCTTAAAACCACTCCATTTCATCCCATGTGTAATGGCTTAGTATAAAGATTTAACGGTACACTTAAGAAAAAAAGACTGACGAAGAGAGTGTATGTGAGTGAGGTGGAGGGGGAAAGAGGGAGGGGGAGGCCGAGGATGAGATGGAGGGATGGGGTGGAGAGGTATATGAGAGAGAGGGGTGTGAGCTGGGAGCAGGGGAGTGAAATGGCGGGGGACAGGGTGACTTGGAGGTGATTTGTTTGTGGCCACCCCAAACGGGATTGAGGCGTCTGGCAATAGATAGATAGATAGATAGACTTAAGAAAATGCTGAAACGAATGTGTGATGAGGCACCTAAGGATTGGCCAAGATACACAGCACCATTGCTCTTTGCATATAGAGAAGCACCCCAGTCGAGTACTAGATTCTACCCTTTTGAGTTAGTTTATGGAAGAACAGTGAGGGGTCCTTTGGATGTACTAAGAGAGATTTGGGATGGATCGGTCAGCACACCTGAGACTGTTAGTACCTACAGCTATGTTCTAGATCTCGGTGAGAGATTGGAAAACACATGTAAGCTAGCAAGGGAAGAATTAGATAAGGCACAGGAGTTGGATAAGAGCTACTATAATCGTAGGGCTAGTGACAGAACTTTCAAGGTGGGTGATCAAGTTTTGCTGCTTTTACCAACTGACCATAATAAATTACTCATGAACTGGAGAGGTCCATATAAGATTGTAGAGTGTCCTTCTGCTTTGAATTATGTAATAGATATAAGGGGGAAGAAGAAAAGATTTCATGTGAATATGCTGAAGAAATATGAAGTAGACTACGATCCAGATGATTGTGATGTAGCCGAATCAGATGTAAGTGCTGCTACAGTTATTGAGTACTCTGACAAGGTTGAAAATCTTTTGCTACTTATACCAACCACTGAGAAGTCTTGGAAAGATGTAGAGTTGTCAGTAACTTTGTCTCCATTAGAGAGAGGTAAGATATGTGATTTGTTGAGTATGTACTCAGAGGTGTTCTCTAGTACACCAAAGCTAGCAAATGTTCCTCCCCATGAAATTGTTTTGACTGACAAAACCCCTGTTCGAAGTAAGCCTTATGCTATACCATATAGTTTGCAAGCTGAGGTAGAGAAAGAACTTCATGCAATGGAAGAAGCAGGGATAATTGAAAAATCTAATGCTCCATATAATAGTCCTGTAGTGGTTGTACGTAAAAAGGATAAAGGAGTGAGACTCTGTGGAGACTTTAGGAAATTAAATGGTGTAACTCAGTTTGATGCAGAGCCTATGTTTGACCAGGGGAATATCTTTTCAAAATTATCAGGGTCCCGATATTTTTCAAAACTAGATCTTTCTAAAGGATTCTGGCAGATTCCATTACATGTGGATAGTAGGAAGTACACTGCATTTAGTACTCCCAAGGGTTTATATCAATTCAAAGTCCTTCCTTTTGGCTTGTGCAATTCACCTGCAGTGTTTAACAGGACAATGAGGAGTGTGTTGGGAGGTATGTCTGGCATAGAAATATTTGTTGATGACATTTTGGTACATTCCTCGACTTTTCATGAGCATTTGAAATTGCTGAATCAGGTATTTTTCAGACTTAAGGAAGCAAGCTTAGTAGTAAATCCATCCAAGTGTGTAGTGGGTCAAGCTGAAGTGGATTTCCTTGGTCATAGAATAGGAAATGGGATATGCCAGCCCCAGAAAGATAAGGTTGGGAAAATAGTTGAAGCTTCTGCCCCCAGAACTAAAAAACAAGTTCGTTCATTCTTGGGACTAACAGGCTATTACAGAGCATTCATACCAAACTACTCTACAATTGCAGAACCATTAACCAATCTAACAAAGAAGAGCAGTCCAAATAAGGTAATGTGGACAGATTTAGAGCAAAGAGCATTTGATACTCTAAAGAACAAAATGACTAATAAGCCTATTCTCCATTTGCCAGATTTATCTAAAGACTTTGTTTTAAGAACAGACGCGTCAGGTGTGGGTATTGGTGCTGTGCTGATGCAGTCCCATGGAAATGAACTGTGGCCTATATCCTACCATAGCAGGAAGCTGGGACAAGCGGAGAGGAACTACAGTGTTGTTGAAAGAGAGTTATTAGCAATCTTTGAGGGTGCAAGAAAGTTTCGCCAGTTTTTGTATGGACGAGGGTTTGTTGTTCAGACAGATCATCTGCCTCTGCATTACCTCAAGACTGCTAAGAATTCCAATGCAAGGATTATGCGGTGGGCATTATACATGCAGCAATTTGAGTACAGTGCAGAGTTCATTAAAGGAGCTGAGAACGTAGGGGCAGATTATCTTAGTCGTTTGGATGAAGGATATAAAACGTGCTGTTCAAGTTTGGGAATTCGTTCAGATTCTGTGACAGATGTTAGCTCAGGTTGTTTGGGCTTGCATGTACTTGGTATTGATGAAGATGTAATCCTGGAGAAGTATAATGTTAAAATTAACTGGAATTTAGCTGGCCATGGTGTGTGATATAATTTTCTAGAACGTAATTATTAGTTGTTGGAACTTGGGTACAAGTTCTTTTGTTCAGGGGGTAATGTCAGAATGATTCATGACTATAAGGGTTCAATATTGGATCTTTGTTCTAAAAGGGTATAATTTAGTTTCTCTGGTTTGTTTCATTAAAACTTAGTTTAGTTGTAGTTCACTGGTAATGAGGCTGTTCGGAGCACGGAAGTAAATTATACGTTATTGTGGATCTTTCAAATGTAGTATGTTTATGTATACTTATTTTGTATTTTATAATTATCGGAGTGTGATTAGTTATTATGAATTGTATGATACTCCTTCAATTTCTCCATTGTACAAATCAAGGGAAGTGAGATGGTGACTGTGAGCTGGGGTGTGGGCAGTTGATCAGCAGCACTGGTATGGAAAGGATATAGCAGCTCTTCACGTGAAGTGTGCCCTCGACTCGCGATTTTCCCTCCCCGCTGTGACACTTGTGAGCCTATGAAGAGTGAGGATGGAAACTCCTGCATACTGAGGAAGCTCTAAAACTCTGCCCACACTGCCCTCTTGGTCTACAGCAGGTGTTAGCATAGAAACACCTGCGGACATGCTACCTGCTTCTCAGTCACCACCCTCTTGATGGTCTGTTCTCAGTAAGGTTGTTATGTCACCAGTAATGTGAAGCAGTGTTCCTAAGGTTACTTCACTTCTAGTTTACTTTCTTATGCTTAGGATTAAGTTATAATTATGTGAATAAATTATATTCTCCAATTTACAATTTCCTAGCCCCAGTGTACAAATGAATGATGGGTCATTTCCAACTATGTGAGTAGTAGTAATAGTGCAACTCTGGAATCATGGTAGTCTTCTTTCACATATGAGACTGTTTCCGTAACTTGGCCATGACACAAGTAACGTTTCTCACTTTTCCTGTTACGTGTCTCACGGTCACATTTTCCTTAACAGTAACAAAATTCTTAAGGGAAATAGAATTTGCTGGCTATGATTATGATCCTCATACACTGACATATGACTGATATAAAGCACTTCTTGACCTAACCAGTAAAATCACAGAGTTATTGAAAATACTCATGCAAAGTAAAAGATGGGGTAGCATCGAGGTAACGTTTCTCATGCCACTTTTAAAAATTTATATAAAATCAGAATAAAAACATATGAATAATCTGACCATGGCATAATGTATTGTGAGGTGTTGGTAGTATAACTTGCAAACAGCATTTATCTATATTGCCTACATAATACAAGTGAGAGTAGACCAGCAACTTATCTCTAAATATAACGTTTCTCACGATGGAATGACCCATTTACATCTCTCCAATCAGTTAACAGGGGCACCATAGTTGGCTCCACTTCACCTCATAAAATGGTTCACCTCACAAAAATGGTTACCACTCACAGGTGTAAGTGTGTTCCTGGATTACAGAAGTGAAATCAAAAGTACATTCAAGTCCCTTCCTTCCTCTCAACTCTTCCATTGTAAACCTAGCTGTTATGTATTTTGAATTAGCCACGCTTGGCGAGCTACCCACAATGCTCAGCTGTTTTGTGTTGAGGGTCAGATTCGAAAGCTAGAGAATAAACACCGCTGTCTCACTCCACCCATCTCGTTTGACAACCCTGCCTCGCCACTATATCTTCACGGCAAACGACATAATACACAAGAACACGAAACATGGTGGCAGCTGATGGAAGTGGAGCTGAGAAGAGAATGCGGTCTGCAGTATAAGCCATTTGAGTGATATGACCTGCTGCTACTCCTGGCGAAATTTTGAAGTGGATGTTAGCCTGCTGGGGAACCTGCACATTCTTCCTGCTTGTGAGTGAACTGGTCCCCTACAATCTACTGATGTTCCTGCCTACAGCCTGTGAGTAGACGGATCTCCTTTGACCTGCAACCTATTGATAAGTTCCTGTAACCTACTAGCCTCACCCACCAAGATGAGTACAGACACTGACAGTGAGCGCCGTTATGCTGGTGTCAGAGCCCCTCAGCCCTTCTCTTTGGGGACAAATGTTGCAGAAAACTGGAAGCTTTTCAAACAGAGATGGAACATGTATGCTCTTCTCTCAAGACTACACACTGAAGAACCCAACATCCAGGTAGCTACGTTCCTACAGTATTTAGCAGATGATGCCCTCAAAGTATACAATGGTTTTCAGTTTGAAGGTAATGAAGCTGAAAGGACAGTGCAAGATATAATCAACAAATTTGATGAGTTTGCCATTGGTGAAATTAATGTTACTTATGAGAGATTCATATTTAATACAAGGAACCAGCAAGAAGGGGAACCCTTTGATAAATTTTACTCAGATTTGCAAACTCTTGTAAAGACTTGTGATTACTGTGACACATGTAAAGCTTCCCTGATGAAAGACAGAATTGTGTTAGGCATTCATGACTCCAGTGTTCGTACTGAGCTACTTAAAACAAGAAATTTGACTTTAGAGAAGTGTATTGATACCTGCAAAGCTGCAGAGAGTGCCATCTCACAGACCCGAGTGTTGAATCCTGTCCCTGAAACTGTGAACAAGGTCAGATCTAGGACAGACAGTTGTGCCCAAGCACATAGTTCCAACAGTGTAGCTAGGAAATGTAAGTTTTGTGGTCTTTCACATGTGTTTACAAGAAATAAATGTCCAGCTGTAGGGAAAGTATGCCTGAAGTGTGGGGAAAGAGACCATTTTGCAAGTATGTGTCGTGTTAAAGCCTCTGTCAATGCCACTGTAAAATCCTCAAACTTCAAAAAGAAAGCTGTACATCAGGTTGCTGAGAGTGAACCAGATGCCCAGCCCCATGGGGCGTCCAGTTCGGATGAAGAGTGGGTTAACACATTACATTACATGCCTGTAAACTCTGTAAAATCTCCCAAGAAAGATGTTAAGTGTTGCATGTTAATTGATGATAATGAGGTAATTTTTCAGATTGACACTGGCTCATCAGTTAATGCCCTACCACTACAATATGCAAAAAATGTACAGAAGACTAAGAGAATCCTTACTACCTGGAATAACTCTGTTCAGACTCCTGTGGGTGTGTGCAGGAGAAGCATTAAAAATCCCAAAAATGGTAAGAAATATTCTGTGGAGTTTGTGGTGTTTGAAGGAAATTTAGTGCCTCTCTTAGGTCTTGGGGCTAGCAAACAGATGGATCTGATAACTGTTAATGAAGATGTATTTGAACGTGTGGATAATGTGAAAGTGAGTGAGTCTGACTGTAATAGTGACATGTTGAGTAATACCGGCACTGATGGTTTAGGTACTCTGCCAGGTCTACAGTCATTGTCAGTAGACCCCCAGGTGAAGCCAACCATCATGCCTGATAGAAGGGTCCCTGTTGCACTTAGACCAAAGCTGAAAACTGAACTTGATAGACTAGAGAACTTAGGTGTCACTGTGCCAGTTAGTGAGCCGACTGAATGGGTGAGCCAGATTGTGGTTGCACCAAGGAAGAATGGTGACATCAGAATTTGTATAGACCCTCGTGAACTCAACAAAGCACTGCTCCGAGAGCGTTATACTCTTCCTGTACTTGAGGATACATTGCATGAGTTGAGCCAGTCAAAAGTCTTCTCTAAAGCAGATCTTGCTTCTGGTTACTGGCACATCAAACTTGATGAAAAATCTAGCTACCTAACCACTTTTCAAACGTGTTTTGGGAGATACCGCTGGGTTAGACTACCCTTTGGTTTATCAGTGTCATCAGAAATCTTTCAGAAAAGACTACTTGAAACTTTACAAGGTGTACCTGGTGTAATTTGCATAGCTGATGATGTGATAATTCATGGGAAATCTCTGGAAGAGCATGATGCCAACTTGAAGCAGTTCTTTGAGAGGTGTCAGAGAATGAATATAAAACTGAATGAAGACAAGCTCACTCTGAGAACTGACAATGTAAAATTTATGGGTCACTGTATTACAAAAGATGGCCTGGTAACTGATCCTGACAAAATCCGAGCCATATGTGAGTATCCAGCACCTACTAATGTTGTGGAGCTAAGGCGTTTTCTAGGTATGGTCAATTATCTTGCTAGGTTTCTGCCCAACTCAGCATCTGTTTTGTACCCCTTGCATAATCTTGTAAAGAAGGATGTTTCTTGGGTTTGGTCAGCAAGCCAACAAGAAGCATTCAACTGAATTAAGTGTATGATCACCAATAGCCCTGTGCTCACATTTTACAACCCCTGTGATGAGCTTACCCTAGAAAACGATGCTAGTGAATATGGTCTGGGTTCAGCATTAATGCAAAATGGGAAGCCTGTAGCCTTTGCCAGTCACTCCTTATCTAACTCTGAAAGAAATTATGCTCAAATTGAAAAAGAAATGTTAACCGTTGCATATGGATTAGAGAAATTTCATCACTACACATATGGGAGATCGGTCAGGGTCCTCACAGATCACAGACCTCTTGTGTTCATAGCAAACAAGCCACTATCTCGTGCCCCACGACGACTCCAGGCGATGCTCCTTCGCGCTCAAGACTACCAGTATCAACTATTTTACCGTCCTGGCAAAGAAATCCCCATTGCTGATGCTCTTTCACGTGCTCCCCTGCCTGACACAGGAGATGACTCTTTCTCAGTTAACAGTCTAGCCTACTCCCAGTTCAGGGAATCTCGCCTTCAAGAAATACGGCATGCCACAGAAAAGGACCCAACGTTAAGACTGCTCAAGGATGTCATCGTTCAAGGGTGGCCTGATGAGAAAGGTCACCTTCCAGACTGCCTAGCCCCATATTACAGTTATCGAGAGGAGATGTCTGTACAAGATGGTGTTATTCTTAGAGGAGAGAGGGTGGTAATCCCTAGCTCTATGCGATATGAGATGATGGAGAAGGTGCACGCTGGCCACTCGGGTATAAACTCCTGCCTACGACGTGCAAGGGAGTTAATCTACTGGCCTAGGATGTCTTCGGAAATTCGTCAGTTTGTGGAGTCCTGTGACGTCTGTTCCTCCTATTCACTTAAGCAATCCCCTGAGCCCCTGTATCAACATGAACTTCCAGAACGTCCCTGGGAAAAAGTGGCAACTGACTTGTTCACCATCCAAAACCGAAACTATCTGGTAACTGTTGATTACTTTAGTCAGTTCACTGAAGTTGACTACCTTCCAGAGATAACTTCAGAAGCCATCGTCACAAAACTTAAGCACCACTTTGCTCGACATGGCATACCTGACGTTGTGATCAGTGATAATGGTCCACAGTTTTCCTCTCATCAGTTTCAGTCATTTGCAAAGAAGTGGAAATTTTGCCATGAAACTTCTAGTCCTGGAAACCCCAAGTCCAATGGTGCAGCTGAAGCCGCTGTAAAATCTGTCAAGCTCATGATGAAGAAGTGCCATCGGGCCAAAGAAGACCCCTACCTTGGATTGCTGAACATGCGCAATACCCCTCAAGAAGGTATGGCAACCAGTCCTGCTCAGCGGCTTATGGGGCGTCGCACCAAGACATTGATCCCTGCTATTAATGCTCGCTTGCAGCCAAATATCATTGCTGGAGAACGAGAATGCATGGAGAAGAAAAGAGCCAGCACTGCAGAACACTACATGCATAGAAGAAGCCTCAAACCCTTGTCCGTTGGAGATACTGTGCGAGTACAACCAATAGACGATCCAAAGAAGGAGTGGAAGGAAGCCACTGTAGAGAAGCAACTTAGTCCCCGAGCTTATGAAGTAACAACGAAGGATGGAGGTACATACAGGAGAAACCGTCAACAACTGCGATCATCTAAACCAGCCAGAACACACAAGAGTCGGCCCAATGATGATAAGACAACACTGGCAGGTGATGCATCCTTAGAACCTGAGACTGTGAGCTGTGGGGACTGTGTCGGATCTCCTTTAGTAAGTGACTATGTAACCCGGTCAGGTAGGACAGTTAAAGCACCAAGGAGACTGGACTTGTAGGAATAATGTACCGTACAGTGTACCATTTTGCACTGTGATTAATCTTGCCCTTCAAGGAAATAATAATTATTCATTTTTTTTTTTTAAATATGTGTGGTCTGTAAGGAATTATTGGGTTCTATACAGCACTTTATTTCCAAAGAATGTAAATGGAGTGCAACACCCGACACTTGATATATGTCCAACTGTCTATTGAATACCTAATCTTATCATGATTGATTATGCTTTATTTATTAAAGGGGTAAGGTGTTTCGTGCTTTCCATGTCAGGATTGATTATGTGTCTTTTACGAAAGGAGGAAGATGTTACGTATTTTGAATTAGCTGCACTTGGCGTGCTACCCACAATGCTCAGCTGTTTTGTGTTGAGGGTCAGATTCGAAAGCTAGAGAATAAACACCGCTGTCTCACTCCACCCATCTCTTGTTTGACTACCCTGCCTCGCCAGTATATCTTCACGGCAAACGACATAATACACAAGAACACGAAACACTAGCCCTCCCAGGCGTAGCATTCAAGAACACACAACACATCCATCTAATCACTGTCCTCTGTATGTCTGAGCCAATGAATATCCTCTTCCTTTACTGCCCATGTCTCACTACCATCCAGCATTACACTCCTAACACATGTCCAAGATGAATATAATTTCCTGACCAACACATATACAACATAAGGTCCAATACTTAGACTTCCTTTACTTAGCCTAAGGTGCCTTCATGTGGTGGCACTGATGTGTGTGAGTGGTGGAGCTGCCCAGGTATTTAAACATCCCTCAACACCTTCCCTATCTCTGCTTGGAGGAGGATGAAAAAAAAAATGTTCATCCTTGGTTTGTATAAATCCACCAACTGTGTAAATTAAAATAAAAAAAGAACTGACGCTAAAGAGGGATGCCTTCACCTGGTGACACTAATATACAACCTCCCTCAACCCACAATTTCAAATAAGGAGGATGGTGGAGAGGATGGAGAGTGAGAGGCTAATGAAGATAATGTATGTGAGTGAGGTGGAGGGGAGGAGAGGGAGGGGGAGGCCAAGGATGAGATGGAGGAATGGAGTGGAGAGGTATATGAGAGAGAGGGGTGTGAGCTGGGAGCAGGGCAGCGAAATGGCGGGGGACAGGGCGACATGGAGGCGATTTGTTTGTGGACAACCCTTACGGGATTAAGGCGTCTGGTAATAGATAGACAGAGAGATAGGATGGTGGACTGCAGGAGAAGAGCAACATCAGCCTGCAGTCCACTATATTTCAGAATCTACCTTTTGATTCACTTTCATCACTTCACTCACAGATAAACAAACCAAGATACATGAAAGCAACAAAACCACACATGCCCTATGGTAACATGCCACACATACCTTCACTATAAGCACACGCACACACACACACACACACACACAAAGATTCATATCCTGATGGGCCTAATGCAATAACAAGAACAAAGAGGCATCACATTCACACACTTACCTCATTGTGCAGGGCAGGTGTTGGGGTTAATGTCCATTACAGTTTCAAGTTAGCTGGGGATTCCTCCTCTTCTTCTTTCTGCCTCTCTCTAGGCAGCTTCCACGGCTGACAATCAACTCACGCACCTGAAAAATATATTACACAATTAGTCCTTTCCTTCTGAACCTTAAGTTTACCTGGTAAGAAATTTGTCTGGTGGCATCAACAACAATATCATTTGGGGACAACAACAGGGTGACATGGAGGCAATTTGTTTGTGGCCACCCCTGGAGGCGTCTGGCAATAGATTGATACTTTTTTTTTTTTAATGCACAGAAGGAACACAAGGCTACAAGCCCACAAGATTGTTCCCTCCAAGAAAAAATAAAAACACAATAACAGAAGCCATATTCAAGACCCAATCATTTCAAGATGCCTGGACACACTGTATTTAAAACACTAAAGATCACAGACAGTAGGAAATACAAAGACAGTTCCAGAGTTGACCTGTTGCATACATGAAGTACTGAATGTAATGGTTAACTCTTGCATTTGAGAGTTTACATATTACTATCTATCTATCTATCTATTGCCAGACGCCATAATCCCGTACGGGGTGGCCATTTGACTCTTGAGTTATTTGTTTTACAGGGAGGGGCACTAACCCTCCACCAACCCACTTGACACGTAGGGAGCACGTATGGTTTGGTTATATGGTTACCACCCAGTGTTGTAAAATGGTTTCTTGGCTTACAGGAAACCATTTGGCTTGTCACTCAATGTAAAGCCACCTATAACGGAAAGAAAAGCAATAAGAAGTGACAGGAAAGATGGGAGAAATAGGAAGAGAGGAGGGCAAGCACAGAAAAAGAATGATAAAGGCTAAGGAAGAAGTAGGCAGCATTACATCAAGACAGGTTATCATTCTCATTATTTATAACCAAATCAAAGCATTATAGTGTTTTAACAAGTTCTTGATATTATGTCAAAGTTACCATCACATGATGTTTATATATTTATTTTAAATTTAAGTTTTGCTGATTCTATGAATATTATCAATGTCAATATTTTTCATTTCCTTGTACGGTCCAAAATGAGCATATGGTCAATTAATTTCATCAATCAAATGTCAACTGTAACGAACTCTCTGAGGAAACTGAAGAACCTTCTCAGAATTACAACACATCAGGTTTGGTAAGTAGGGCAGACACAGCCAACCATCCTGCCTACAATTTCAGTCTTACTCTGCCTGGCATTGCACTTCCACCACCGCTCTGCTACTTACCTAGACCCATTTGACTGTAATTTGGCCTACAATTTCTGTCTCTCCATCCTGAATACTGAGCTGTAACAACAAATTTACACTAGAATAAGATGCTAGTCCTGACTAAGTGTCATGAAATGGATGCAGAATGCTCAGGAGAGAGAGAAGCAGTCAGGGAGAAAGACTGAAAGTTGAGAAGCTGAGGATCAAAGAAATGGCAGATGAATACAGGACCAAAGTAGAGGACGAGTTAGAATTACTGAATTGGAATGAATTGGATCTGGACAGACTGTGGAAAGCATATAGGGATTGCTTAGTTAGGAATGCTAAAGCGGTATGTGGTGTGGCAAGAGTAACAACAAAGAAGAAAGGTATGGCATGGTGGGATGAGGAGGTAAAGAGAGCGGTGGAGGAAAAGAGGAAGAAGTGGCTAAAGTGGTTACAGGATAGGGGTTCAGTTGAAATAAGAACTGAATATGTTGTGAGCAAGAAGCACGTAAAGAGACTAGTGATGAGGAAAAAGGAGGAGGTAAATGAGGATCTAGGAAGAAAAATTAATGCAAACTACTCTGAAAATAGAAAGTTATTCTGGAAAGAGGTGCGGAAATGTAGAAGTGAAAGCAGTAAGAAATGGGATGGTATGAAGGATGCAGGTGGTAGATTATTAACCCATGGAGATGAAGTAAGGACCAGATGGAAAGAATATTTTGAAAGCCTGATGAATAGGGATAGAGAGAGCAGAGCAGCTGTAAACATGATTGGTTTTGGGGGTGTGCAGAGAAGGTATGCAGTGCCAGGAGACGTGACACTCACACAGGTGAAGAGTGCTGTGAAGCAGCTGAAAAATGGGAAAGCAGCTGGGGTTGATGAGGTGTATGCAGAGATGCTTAAATGTAGTGGAGAGAATGGAATGAAGTGCTTGTTGGAGATATGTAAGAAGACATGGATGAGTGAAACTGTTTCTGCAGAGTGGAAAAAGGCTGTGATTGTACCCCTGTACAAAAATAAAGGTGAATGAAGTGAGTGTAAGAATTATCGTGGCATAAGCTTACTGAGTGTGGTAGGGAAGGTATATGGAAGAATTATTATAGTGAGAGTAAGAGAGATATCAAAAGTCCTAGAGAGTGATGAACAGGGTGGCTTTAGGAGTGGCAGAGGATGTGTGGATCAAGTATTTGCAGTGAGACAGATAGTAGAGAAGGCTTGTGAGAAGGACCATAAGGAATTTATGGCATTCATGGATCTGGAAAAAGCATATGACAAAGTGGACAGAGAAGGATTGTGGAAAGTTTTGTGCATGTAAGGTGTAGAGGGTAAGCTGTTAGGTGCCATCAAGAGTTTTTATGATGGTAGTGAACCATGTGTCAGGGTTAATGGGCATCTAAGTGAATGGTTCACAATCAGTGTGGGCATGCGACAAGGTTGTGTGATGTCCCCATGGTTGTTCAATGTATATATGGATGGGGTGATGGGAGAAGTGAAAACATGAGTAATGGAGAGAGGGATGGCATTGGTAATGAATGGTGATGGATGGAATATCTCAAATTTGTTGTATGCTGATGATGCAGTACTGCTTGCAAGTACCGGACAAGAACTTGGTAGGCTAGTGCAGAGTTTTGCTGATGTCTGTAAGCGTCGTGCCTTGAGAGTACATGTAGAAAAGAGTAAAGTGATGGTTATTGAGTGAGAAGGTGACTCCCAGTGCAATGTCACAGTAAATGGAGAGAGACTGGAATTGGTGAGAGAGTTCAAATACCCGGGTACAGTGATAGAAATGAGTGAAAAAAAAAAATGTTACCATAGACTGAATTAATGTGTCTTTCAAAACAAATAAAGGAATCAGACTTAACAACATTCAGGAACAGACTCAGCACTCTTTCTCTCTCTCTCTCTCTCACACACACACACACACACACACACACACACACACACACACACAAAAGGGGGTGATGCCTGGTAGATTTACCCCTTATTACACTTAAAGCATCATACTGGCAAGTGCAAGTGCAATAAGATTGTGTCATATCATATTGTTTATAAAGGCTCCAACCTGATTGCATACATTCGCCTTGGTCACCTAATGGCAACTCTCCACATTACTTGATCTCTGGCAGCCTCCCTATTCTGTCCCTTATCCCTGAGGTCACACTCTATAACCTCGTCCCAGGTCTTTTTCAGTCTGCCTCTCACAACCCTACCTGACATTCATACTTCTCACTTTCCCCACCCAACTGCCATCCTCCATCCTCCCCACATGCCCAAACCATCTCAATCAACCCCTCCTTATCACAACACCAATACACTTCGGTCCGATCCTTCCTCTCAACTCTACCCTCAACGTTCACACCTCTCACCCTCCACACCCAGTTGTCATCTTTCATCCTCTCCACATGCCCAAACCGTCTCAAGCTACCCCTCCTCATCACAACATCAATACACTCCAGTTCCATCCTTCCTCTCAACTCTTCATCAACATCTCTCACCATACCAGTTGTCATCTTCCATCCTCTCCACATGCCCAAACCATCTCAATCTATCAATCCTCATCACAATAATGTTTTCATGTACATTTTTATACCCTAACTCCTGTTGCAACAATAATCAACTTACATGATGAAACTAAAAAATCCCTAATTATATATGACATGATGGGCATACAAAGACAGAAAAAAAAGATCACTTCTATATTTTTACCTTAGAAAGTGCAGAACTAACCATCTACATGATATCTCCTTGCTGGGTATAATTTAGTCAACTACTGAGGCTGTGTTTATACTTCAAGATTACTGGAGTGTATTGGTGTTGTGATGAGGAAAGGTAGATTGAGGTGGTTTGGGCATGTGGAGAGGATGAGGGATGATAACTGGGTGCAGAAAGTGAGAAGAGCTAATTTTAGGGGTGGGGTTGCAAGGGGTACAGCAAAAAGGACCTGGGACAAGGTCATTAAGTGTGACCTCAGGGTTAAGGGACTGAACAGGGAGGCTGCCAGAGATTGAGCAGCATGGAGAGCCACCATTAGGTGGCCAAGGCTGACACATGCACGTTGGAGCCTTCAAAAACGAAACTAGTCACACCAGGTACTGACCAGAATTTTCAGCCATGTACCTGCACAAACAGTTTGGTTTCTAAGGGTGCTGTTTACCCCTCCATAAATATAAGTTTTTTTGCTTTCGTTTTATAATCCTGACAGTCTGTTTATATGTGACAGTATGGTGCAGAGGCCAAGGATGAGGTGGAGGGATGGAGCTGAGTGATATACGAGGGAGGGGGGAGTGAGTTGAGGGGAGGGCAGTAAAATGGTGGGTGACAGAGCAACTTGGAGGCGTTTTGTCTGTGGCCACCCATTGCGGGATTAGGGCATCGGGCTATAGATAGATAGACAGATGGTGCAGCACAGATGATTTGCCACACAGCACACCCAAGGCAATAACCCTACATGGAGTTTACTGATGACTGACACTGTGTAGGCAGAGCTGATGGAGAATATGAGATAGTAGAAGGTCAAAAGGAATAGGGAAGTGAGCTTAGAAAGACAAAGAGAGAGAGAGAAAAAGACAAGTAGATAGATAAACAGATAGAGATAGAGAGAAAGAGGGAGAAACTTTATTACAGTACAATGATCCCTACTCTATCATATGGAAGTGAAGCTTAGCCTTACCTTATGACACCCTATGGAGATCTCAGCCACTAAGCCTCAGTTACGCAGTGCCGTGGCATCAATATATTCTTGCAAATACCCTAGCCTGTCGCAGTATGCGGCAAGAGGTGGTGTGTCTCCCATCTTTTGCAGGAAGGCGTCTGATTTCGGCTTGAAGGCTTCTACGGTGCAGGTTAACACGTTTGTGAAATATCCTTTGACGTGGCAGGATCTTCCCCTCTTGCTACGGAACTTTTATTCAAGCTTGGGTAGTACCGTACCAGACTCCTCCACAGGGTTAACATGCTGGTCTCATCCCTGGTGAAAGGACACAGGTCAAGGGTGAGAGCAGTGGAAGAGTGGCAAAGAGTGAAAAAATGTTATCTGAGAGGAGCATGTGGAGTGAAAAAGAGGTATATGAGAGGTGCATGTGGAATTATATGGAAAAACAACGACAAATGATGAAGGTGACAAGCACTGTGATGTGGATGTTACGAGAAATACTCTGTGATGGTTCAGTCATGTGGAGAACAGAGAATGAGACTGACCAGGAGACTGTATGAGTGAGGTATTAGGGCAAACTAAGGCTAAGATGGTGGGATGGAGTGGTGAGAGATATCAGAGGAGTTGTGAATGGCAGAAGACAGAGTGACATGGAGGCGATTTGTCTGTGGCCACCCCTTGAAGAATTAATGTGTCTGGTAAGTTATACAGATAGATACAGGTAGATAAACAGACAAGGTCAAAGGGAATCTGCTGGTAATGCATGACTTCCTGTAAATGTCTGTTACTATGACCTCAATCTTGGCTATAAAAAAATAAATAAATAAATAAATCATGCCCTATGGGTCAGACACTTACATATTGAAACTTTATTTATTTATTTATAAGTGTACATTAGTGATTATTTAATGCACAGCTTCTCCCTTTCCTATCAAAATTCTAATGCTTGATCATTTTAAAAACACTTCCCTACCTTTCTTCCTGCCTCCCTCCCTTCCTGGATGGTGTGGAGGGTGGGAGATAATCCTGTCTATTCTTTTCTCACATGTTTGTTAAATCTTTGTAGCCTCACATCCACTCTTTTTTTCTCACCAGAATGAGAGACTGACAAGGAGAGTGTATGTGAGTGAGGTGGAGGGGGGGAAGAGGGAGAGGGAGGCCAAGGAGATGAGATGGAGTGGAGAGGTATATGAGAGAGGGGGGTATGAGCTGGGAGCAGGGCAATGAAATGGCAGGGGATAGGACAACATGGAGGCGATTTGTTTGAGGCCACCCCTTATGGCAATAGATAAATAGGTAACCTTAATATGTGGCAATAGGCCCCCTGTTATTCCTGCTTCGTGTGAACGCCTGTATGAACTTGATAATTCCTCACATAACTCTCCATTCACTCTCACATGTACAACAGCTCCCCATTCATAAAATTTCACGTCAACCTGACAATCCATTAAGATACAGTTTTTTCTCTCTCTTTCTATCTACTGCCAGAAGCCTTAATCCCGTAAGGGGTGGCCACAAACAAATTGTCTCCGTGTCACCCTGTCCCCCGCCATTTCACTGCCCTGCTCCCAGCTCACACACCCCTCTCTCATATACCTCTCCACTCCATTCCCCCATCTCATCCTTGGCCTCTCACAGCTCTCTCACAGCCCATTTTTACTATCACCCATGGAACTCTATCAAATGCCTTCTCCAAATCCACAACCATCATTCATTCCCTTGATATAGTCCCACCTACTTCTTCCTTCCCCTTTCTCATTCTGTGTGTCCTCTCTTCCTACTTCTCCCTTGCCATCCTGTCACATTTTATTATTTTTCCAGTGCAGGTGGCTCTACACTGTGTTGCAAGCCTAATGGTTTCCTGTAACTGAGGAAACTGTTTACAATGCTGGGTGGTAACCATATAACCAGATGATGGGGTGATGTGCAGCCTTCTATGGTGACTGTCAACTGCTTGGACTGACGCATATCCGGAGTCCATCCAGAAACCAAGCCTCCATAATACTCCCTGTGCCACAAACTGTGGACTTCGACTCCTTCAAACTCAGCATTATGGACTTAAATCCTAGCATTATTCTATCTGAAATGTATGTTTGCTGTTAAGAACTATTTTGCTGTTTATGCCTACTGTCTCCTGTAAATAAAAAGCCATATATTTGGTCTCCTGTGTTGGATTTCAAAATTTACGACTATCGGGAGGCGTTTTGGGAGGGTAAAATGCTAAATTTGGGGGTCCACATTTCAAGGGATATGTACAGAGGGTTAGACTTGATTCTTTAGCCAACCAATGCTATTTCCTCACTCAGACAGACCATCTCCATATTTTAGAGGGGGTATTTGAAAATTATGGAACACCACCTCCTACCCAACCCCGATCATTTTACTAGTAAGCTATTTCCTTCTGTCCTAGCTTTTCCCCTTCCTTCAGACCCCTACACTTGGCCACCAAGTACAGCTCCCCATCTGTTTGTAAAGCTGGGGGCAATAATGGATCAAAAAATGGCTGGGTAGATAAACAGGAAGATTGACAGAAGAATAAACGGACAGCCTGACAGACAGTCTGATAGATACAGAGATAATTATGCTGCAGTGCTCCTCTGTGCAACTGACCTTTGTGTCTGTGACATTTCCTAAACCATCCTGGGATACAAGGCCACTCTATCATCTGGGTAACCACACAACTTTCCTAGGTACTCATTTTACCTTTTGTATTATTCTCTCTCTCTCTCTCTTTGGGGTGTTTATGCTCCTCTCCTGAACAGCTGTCTTCCTGAACTAAATCAAACAGAAAGGTAACGAACTCTCTCCCATCCATGAAACTGAAACCAAACAATATTTCCCCATACATTTCAGCGTGTATGATAGTTCTGAGTAGCAAAAATATATGTTTATGCTAAAAAAAAAAGTTAAAATATAATATATTTCTTGAAATGTGAGGTGCATAGTTATTTCACAGCTCTGTCTTCTGTTCAGTTGTTAAAATTTAAACAGAAAGTGTTGTATTTCACAGCTCTTTGCCTTACTTCAGAATGCAAAATATAGTGGGAGTGTAAATATTCTTTGTTTACCTCACTATCACTGTTCAGATTTCACTGCCTGACGTCTGTGTTGGTACCAGGACACTATCAAGCATTGTCTTGCCTTTCATGTATGCATTTCCTGCTTTCAAATCACTATTTTCCACTGCTTCTCATTAATAATCTTTTGTCTTCCTGTCTTCCACATTTGCATTTCCTACTTCAATTCACCATCTTACACTTCGTCATTAACTTATTTTCTCCTTCCTCTTTCTTGCTCCCATCATATGCACTCTTTCAGCATCTCATAACCTCTCCATCCCTAACCTAACTAATTCTGATGCAGCCTAACTGCATCTAACCCTGCCTAATCCTAACTAGTCTCACTTAACCATACCATACCCGACCTAACCCAACCCAGTCAAGCCTAAAATGACCTAATCCAACCAAACCTAACCCAGACTAACCCAACCAAATAAAACCCAACCCAAAATCTATCAAAACCGACGTATTCTAAAGCAATCTAACCTAATCCGTCTATATCTAGTCAAACTGAAGCCAACCCAACCAAAAATTACCTAATCAGACCAAACCCTGCCCAAAGTGACCTAACCTAACCTTCAATCAGCCATAAATTCGATATGAAAGTTTGCTGCCTGAAAGTCTATGGATGTCACATTCCAAGTTTCGCCTGTTCTGTGTACAAGTATACCTTTGTGTTATGGAGCAGCATGTCATTACTAATGCTAGGTATTAATATCAACCACCCTGGCATAGTAAATGGTTCATGGACTACAAAACACCACTTGGTTTGTCAGTCGGGGTAGAATCACCAGGAGGTAGCACTACACACTCACTCCCTCACCATTCCAGCCCCTGGAATCCTGACTCCACCTCATAAATATCCTCACTTAAATGCTTCATATTCTGGCATTAATATCCTGTATATCTCAGGAGTCAAGATGGAGAGGTGGTTATTTTATGCTGTGTTAAGTAGACAAACAGACAGACTGACAAATGAGGAAGTAAAGGAGTATTGTGGTGTTGATGTGGTTGAAAATGTTAAGAGAAATACTCTGAGATGGTTTGGCTATGTGGAAAGGATGGAGAATGAGAGACTGACTAGAAGAGTTTGTGAGTGAGGTGGAGGGGATGAGGAGAGGGATGGAGTGGAGAGGATGCAGAATATGAGACTAACTAGAAGAGTGCATGTGAGTGGGGTGGAGGGGGAGACCAAGGATGATATGAAATGGAGAGGATGGACAATGAGAGACTGACTAGAAGAGTGCATGTGGGTGAGATGGGAGGGGAGACCAAGGATGAGATGGAAGGATGGACTGGAGAGGATGGGGAATGAGAGACTGACAGGAAGAGTGCACATGAGTGAGGTGGTGGGGAGGCCAAGGATAAGATGGAGGGATGGGATGGAGAGAGATATGAGAGAGGAAGGGTGTGAGTTGGAGGGAGGGAAGAGGACAGGGTAACATGGAGGCAATTTGTTAGTGGCCAACCCTTACAGGAATAAGGTGCCTTGCAACAGATAGATAGACACAGATAGATAGAAAAATGGATAAAGTTACCAGATAGAGACATACCTGACACAATATATAGCAGACTGAGTGTGGAGATACCAGGCCATTCTCCAAAAGTGTTTATAGGAGCTGCAGTGCTTGTTGCCCACCACACTGTAAAACAGAGAGACATTATAATATTAATAACAACAATAATAATCATCATCATAATCATAATAATAATAATAATAATAATAATAATAATAATCCATTCATCCATCCATCCATCGTCCAATCCTACGTTGTCCCATGAGGAACGTAGGAGCCCGGGGCTAAGCAAGTTGGTCCTGACAATTAACCCTCCAGAGCCCAGTGTCCCCTGTAGGTTACACAAGTTTGTCTGGATGTGGATTATTAACCTTTATTACTTTGTCCTTAAATTTTGGTTTTCTATGGAGCTCAAGCATGTTTGTTTTCTTTGATATAATCAGTGTGGCCCATTGTTTACATATGAAGCTGCAGCAAGAGGTGAAAGAGGGAGTGTTGAAGTCTTTTCACCAAATTATTGAGTACTCTACTCATTATGGCTACCAGAAAAGTAAAGGGGTAAGTGATGGTAACTCAGTGTCTCTTTTGAACAGCCTAAATAGTTGCTAAATAACAGCAAACCACCTAAATAACCATATGATGACTGACATCAACTCTATATCATCTTTTATAAAGCCTGTCACCTGTAGGGGACACTGAGCACAAGCTAATACTGTGAAACCTGTGCCCAGTAACAACAGATGATTTTATGGTTTTCTATGGTTTTATTTCATGGTTTGCAGTTTATATGTCCTTGAATATATTGTAATCTTTGATTATTTATTTGTTGATTATTGATTGAACTGCTATTTAGATTATTCATAGTTTTTTCTTTTATTTTCAGTCTGAGTCTTGAAGAGGCAGTTGAATTACTAGAGAAACTAGACAATGAGAACCAGGGTCCAGATGAAGAAATTAGGGGCAGAGATGTAGAGGAAATCACAATTTTCCCTCCAGTAGATGGGGCTGAAACAGATAATGATTCAGATGATGAAAATTCTGGAAACCTGAATCACCTTACTTCATCTCAGTTAGTGTCAGAATGTGAGATAAAAGTAGCTGTCAGGGAGGCACGAGACAGTACAAATGAGAATAATGAGGATAAATGTAAATCAAGGAACAAGAAAACAAACAGACTCTGGAAAGCTAATGTAGAACTCCCTAAATTATCTGTACCTGAGCAAGATGTGCAAGTGAATGACACTCTGGGAGAGTTTATGACGCCTACTGAATGTTTTGAACTCGGCTTTGACAAGTCATTGGTGAAGCTATTAGTGGATATGTCAAATAGATATGCATCTCAGAAAAACCATGAGCTACAGGTGACTGAAAGTGAGATGAAGGTGTATATAGGAATCCTTTTGTTGCCAGGATATCTAACCAATAACATACGCATGTTTTGGGAGACAAAATCTGACACCCACAATCAACTGGTTTCAAATAGCATGAGAAGGGGGAGATTTTTTGAGATTCACAAATACCTACACACATGTGACAATGAGCAACTCCCTGATAATGACAAATTTGGAAAAGTGAGACATTACTTTGATCATTTGAATGAATGTTTTGTGAAAAATTCAAAGTATGTAATAACTAGTAACATATCTATTGATGAGACAATGGTGCCATATTATGGGCATCATGGCAGTAAACAGCATATACATGCAAAACCAATTAGATTTGGATATAAATTATGGTCAGCTGCAACTCCAGGAGGATATCTGGTATACTTCATACCATACCAGGGATCAAAAACAGCCCCACTGCCAGATCAACTGAGGCTAGGACTTGGTGCTTCTGTTGTTTTGTCTCTCACATCTCACTTACCTAAGACAATCAAGTCATACAGTCTTTATTTTGACAACTTTTTCACTAGTCTGCCACTTCTGGATGAACTAACTGAACTGGGACACAAAGGAACAGGAACAATCCGAGAGAACAGAACTGAGAAGTGTCCTTTGGAAAGTCCACAAGTGATGAAGAAAAAGGCAAGAGGATCAATGACCATGAGAACAACAAAAAATATAAGTGTTGTCAGGTGGAATGATAATAATATTGTGACTTTGGCATCTAACTGTCATGGATGTCAGCCTGTTACAAAAGCAGACAGAATAGCAACTGTGAATAACAAGAGACAGAAAATCAAAGTTGACTGCCCACATGTAGTGACCATGTACAATAAGCATATGGGAGGAGTGGATCGATTTGACCAAAATGTAGACTCACAAAGGGTGGCATTTAGAGGAAAGAAATGATGGTATCCTCTATTTGCATTTGGAATTGATGCAGCTTGTCAGAATGGGTGGCAGATTCATAAAGTGTGTGCTACTAGTAAAATGACATATTGTGACTTTAGGTGATCAGTGGTGCAGGGTTACCTTGGAACTTACTAGTCACCACCCACAAAATCACCATACTGTAGTGGTAGAGGGGAAAAAAGAGTGCATCAGAAAGTACGCACTGATGATGATATAACTGGTCATGTACAAGACTCCTGCAACCAAGCTTGATGTGCAGAGTGTCACAGGCATACCAGAATCATGTGCAAAAAGTGCAAAGTACCTCTTCACATTCACTGCTTTTATGTTTTCCATTCCAAATAGACTAACCTAGTTTACTGTTGGGTTTTTTTATCTCTACATTGATTACTTATATGTGTTTAGTCAAGTTTCATTTGCTTTGATTCAGAACCTACAGTATTTTTTTTTTTATGGACAAATGGCATCACGATTATGATTTTTTTTCCTGTATACATAATAATAATAATAATAATAATCTGGCCTTTTGTTTCTCAAAAGCGCCAGTTCTTCCTTTTGGGAATTCACTAGCGCTCGTTATTTTTACAATTACAAGAATTGTGACATTTCTTGTATATAATACAAGCTACATCATATATACATGAAAGTGGCAAAAATTAAACCCTATAATCATCTGTCATAGTACCTCTCTCCAGGTCATAGCATTTTGAAAAAAGAAAGGCTTTCAGCTGTCTCTTAAAGGATTCAACAGTAGAGAGTTGTCTTATGGACAATGGCAATCTGTTATATAATCTAGGGGCTGTATATGCAAAAGAACGATCAGAGAAAGATGACTGGTGAATGGCTCCTGGCTCATCAAGACGCAAGGAATCATCTTCATTGCGTAACATCACACCCGGGCGTGTCTATCTATCTATCTATTGCCAGACGCCTCAGTCCCATTTGGGGTGGCCACAAACAAATCGCCTCCAAGTCGCCCTGTCCCCCGCCATTTCACTCCCCTGCTCCCAACTCACACCCCCCTCTCTCATATACCTCTCCACCCCATCCCTCGTGTCGATGGGAGTTTTAACAATTCGGCAAGATACTTCGGTTCACCAAACTTAAGAACCTTGAATGTAATAAGACACAGTTTAAATTCAGTTCTAGCCTTTACTGGTAACCAATGCAACTCAATCAGAAACAGGGTAGCTGAGGTTCACGGGGGAAGACCAAAGATAAGCCGTGCCGCCCTGTTCAACACAGACTGAACTTTTGTTAGTATATTATTTGGAAGACCAACCCACAGTGAATTACAATAATCAACACGAGACAAGACTACTGCATGGACCAATGTTAGGAGGCACTGTCTATTCAGGAATTTTCTCACAGAATACAGATTTCTGATATGCAAGTTACACCCTCTTACAACCTGATTATGTGTTCTTTGTAATTTAACTTAGAATTAAAATAAACACCCAGATTTTGAACAGAACTGACTGGATGCAGCTGTGACACGCCAATGTTCAAAGCCAGGGCATTGTCAGTGTCATCACCCTTTCTGTTTCCTCTGATGATGATGATCTCAGTTTTACCATCATTCAGCTTAAGTTTCCTCTTAGCCATCCAAATCTTAATATCAGACATTAGAGATTCAAACTTTATCTTAGTATCGTTGATATCTGACATCTTAACATAGAGCTGGGTGTCATCAGCATAAAAATGATAGGACACATCATGAGCATCAAGTAGAGACGATAAACTACTTGTGTAGATAGTAAATAGAATTGGACCCAAAACTGATCCTTGAGGGACTCCAAATAGAAGAGGAGCAGAATCAGAGCTAGCGTAATCAACAACCAATGAGATCTGTCCGACAGATACGACTTAAGGAGCAAAAGGGCACTATCACGAATGCCATAAAAATACAGATCATCCAACAATAGTTTATGATCTACTGTATCAAAAGCTGCAGACAGATCCAAAAGAACTAGGAAAGAGGACATCCCACTACAAGTGTTTGCCACCAAGTCACTCTGAATCCTTGTTAGTGCAGTTTCAGTCGAATGGTATTTTCTGTATGCTGATTGAACAACAGGAACAACTCTGTTGTGTTCCAGTAGTGGTAAGAGTTGGTCAAGTATGGCTCGCTCAATAATCTTGGATAAAAAAGACAGGTTAGAGACAGGACGATAATTTGTCAGGCTCTCGACATCAAGGCCAGGTTTCTTAATTAGGGGCCTAAGCAAAGCACGTTTCTCAGACTGAACAAAATTACTTTCTAAGAAGCATCTATTTATTATGTTGCAGATAAAGTCTGCAGCGTGCTCATACACACCAGGCAGTCGTGACATGTTACATGGATCGAGTGAGCAAAATGTTTTATTAAGTTCTCTGATGTAACATTTGACTTTGTTTACATCCAGTGGATGAAATGTTGAAAGCAAATGATCCCCGGTGCACTGTGGCTGGAAGTCACCTGAGTACACTTCACTAGGAGAACTGCTGTCTAAATCACTTCTTATGCGAGATATCTTACTTGTAAAAAATGAAGCAAAATCAGAAGCCAATTGGACATCAGATAAAGAAGTTGGTTTAACAATTACATTCCTCCGACCAACCAAATTGTTCACAACTGCAGACAATTTTTTTTGATCACCACCACATGAATCAACTTTATTTTGATAATACCTAGCCTTTTGGGCTTTTACAGTGTGAACGACTGCTCTTCTCGCAAAAACATAACGCAAACGAGTTACTTCGGTCCGCTGCAAGCGCCACTCACGTTCTGCCTTTCTACGTTGTCTCCGCAAGGAATTAATGGATGGACCATACCACGGAGAATCATCACGTACAGTAATTGTTTTTACTACCTCAGGACAATAATGGTCAAAAACTGACCTAAGCTCGTTGTTGTAAATATCAACTAACTCATCAGAAGAAAGACTGGAAGAATCAATGGAGTTTAAACGTTGATCAATTTCCAGATAAATCAACTGGCGGTCAACATTCCTGTAATTTCTGAACCTGATTACCTTTTTATATGAAGGGGATTTCGGGACATCAAAACTAAGAGTGATCAGAGCATGATCAGAGATGACGGGGTCAAATGAGTCAACCTCCACATCTGATACGCGCCTGCAACCAACAGGGGACAAGATCAAGTCAAGGACATGTCCTGAGATATGAGCTGGATTACTCACATGACTGAAAAAATTGTTCTGGGTGATCAACTCAAGGAATTCTGAAGAAAATGGTTTTGACTCTGGACTGTCAACCCAATAATTGAAATCACCACAAACAAGAAGTCCTCCAGGTCTAAGAGAAAACCCTTCAAGAAACTGCCCAAACTCCTCCATAAAACCTCGATCTCTGCCCGGATGACCTGGTCGATAAGACAATTGCAATTCTAATGGTATTCTGATGGAAATTTATTAATACTTCCATAAATTCAAATGAAGATGGGGTCAGGTCTGAGTCAATGAGAGAAACGTTTGCAAGTGCTGCCGAGTAGATGAGTGCTACGCCTCCTCCTGGATAGTCAGCAGCAAGGCCTGGGAATACTAATAATAGAATGTGTCTTAGGCAAAGCATTACAAATAATATCGATATCAGACTCATACAACCAGGTCTCAGTCAGGCACAATATGTCAAGCTCGTGCTGATTTAGGGTTTCATTAATATAGTCTATCTTATTATGGATAGAACGAATATTTAAAAGACCCATCCTTAACTGGTTCAAGAGGGACGTAGTCAGATTTTTGAATGGTCAAATTTGTGATTTCAATCAATCTATTCCTATGAGAAATCATGATTGGACAGTCTCTACTTGATGCAAAATGAGCAACCGACTGTAAATTTGAATTAGCATCTTGATGTCTTAAAGAAGACCAGTTGATGCATTTGGGAGAATTTCTGTTACTACAGTCCTTAGATTTATGGGCTCCAGCACAAAAGACACATTTAGGTTCATCACTTTTCCTAGAACATCTCTCAAATGTATGACCAAAGCCTTGACAGTGATGACACTGTGTAACCCAGAATCTATCGAAAGCGTGGCATCTTGTAAGATCCACATAGATGTAACTGCCCTGTTCTACAATGGAGGATCTCACCTCTGGCGACATCTTCAAGACAGCAGTTTTGGTGTCATTCCTTGTCCTTGTGAAGAGAAGGTTGAGGGTACAACCCCGATCAACGAGCATCTTAATTTTACTGTTTTTTTTCAGAATGTTTGGGATGATGTCAGAGTCACCCAAGGAAGAGGAAAGGCCTGTCACAGTCATTTTAGGCAACATTTTCTTTGGCTCTGATATGCAAAAAGTGCCCTCAGAGCCAAAATGATCACTCAGCACCCCAGTTGCCTCACCTTTGGCCTCAGCTGACAGAAACTTCATGACCAGCCCACCAGCCTTGGTCTTAAGAGAGCTATCAACCAGTACAAACACACAATTATATATCATGGGAAAAGTTAAACTTACATGAATGAAGTGCCTACCACTGTAGCAGTAAGGATAAAAACACATGTAATATTATTATATTGGTACATCTCAATACAGACCTTCAACATTAATATGCAGACTAGACAATGACACACACAAATATGTCAATAATTACTTTCAAACACTAGCTGAAAGAATTTCTACTACTGTTAAGTCACCATCAATTTAACAATGAAACCACCAAGACATGGAGTACTTGGAGAACACAACACCTAAACCCTTCAATCATCAAACTCTTGCCCTGTGACTGTGACCTTTGACTGATCATTCCAAATACAGTAATGTGCCTTACTTGTAACGATGGCTTTTTGTATCCTGGCTCCCTCTCTGCACCAGCTTCAACTTGTTCTTCAATTTACTCCTCAGACCACCAGCTTCTTTCATCACCTTAGCCACATCTTTCTTCTCTTTGGTCATCTTTTTCTCTTCTGCTTCCTTCATCCTGCAAAATCAATTATCATAATCAGTACAACATTGCCATTTACAGTTGTATTCTTGGTGGATTTGGATATATCTCAGCACCTCTTTCTGAGCCATTCATTGTGCACATTTCATCTCAGTGTGCTTTTGTATATTACTGATGCGAACACTGTCACTGTACAAGCACCATAAATAACAGTGCATAATGCTGAGGTGTAATATACAAAAAGGGTTGTTATGAGAGAGGGTTGTATACAAGAGAGGGGCGTGTGAACTGGGAACACAATAGTGAAATGATGGGGGACAGGGCGACATGGAGGTGATTTGTTTGTGGCAACCCCTTATGGGATTAAGGCGTCTGGCAACAGATAGACAGATGGATAGATAGGTTGTTAAGGAAGGGCTGCTATCAAGCCACCTATGCTCCCTACACCATTTAACCCTTTGACTGGACCTGATGCACACAGTTTTTATTCAAGCTAACACCAAAGTATTTTATAAAACTATGACAGTTACTAGCAGTCACAGGCTCATGAAAACTAACTAGAAATAAACTCTTTCTCTGTAACTGATCCATCTAAAAGTTATATTTAGGCAAACACTACATGATTATACTCAGGTTTAAACTAGTGCACAACAGATGCTGACATACAATATATCAAGTAATACAGCATCAGTACAGGTACTTCAGGTTATTAAAAAAAAAAAAAAAAAGCAGCACACATTCAGGAGTGGTATTTCCCTCCTCAGTTAACTTAAGTGCTATTATAAATGTGACAGTCTGCCTCTCACATCCCTACCCCCGACGTTCACACTTCTCACTTTCCACACCCAACTGTCATCCTCCATCCTCCCCACATGCCCAAACCATCTCAATCTACCCCTCATCACCACAACACCAATACACTCCACTCCCAGCCTGTCTCTCAACTCTTCAATCACGAACCAGCCCCTCAGGCCTCATATTCAAGGACACACTATACATTCTTTTAATCACTGTCATTTCTGTACATATGAGCCTACAGATCTCATCTTCCTTTACTGCCCAGGTCTCATTACCATATAGCATTACACTCCTAATGCATGCTGCATACAAAGGTCCTTTAGCAATGAAAGGAGAACCCTCTCCATGTCAGGAGAGGTAATAGCTCCCTGAACTTCTTCCAACCACTCCTCACTCTGGCCACAGAGCTGTCTCCAGCCCCACCTCCAGCACATAACAGGTGCTCCAAATGACAAAACTCTTCCATATACTCAAGAGACTCACTAGCATGATCAATACTTTCAACCTGACAATCTTAAATGCTCTCCCCAACACACCACACACATGAAATCAACATTACCTTGCAGTCTACCTCTAATACCACTTCATCTCTTATGCACCCACTTATCACAAGCACTGCACAAGATGGAGTTAGAACTGGAGAGGTCATACTGTATATAACATTCAATTACTCCTTCCCTAAATGAGGTCTCCCTGATGCTGCATAAAATCAATTAGATGTAACAAGAATAAATAAAATACTTCACTGGAGGGATAAATTAAAATATGAGGAACATGCTTGTCACTGAATACTCAAATGCAGGTCTAAAGTAGGATAAATCTAACACTAAAATCAGGCAATATATTCTTTTTTTGACTCCAGTTATTTGTAGGTTAAAAAAAAATCAACAGCATTTCCTAGCACCAAATCTGGAATGTTACAGAAAGAAATAATATAAAGGCTAAGCTGTTAAAAGAGTGGCTAATACTGACATGCAACAGAAATGAAGGAGTGATGTGATGTGGATGTGATAATGTTAGGAGATATACACTGAGGTGGTCTGGCCATGTGATGGAGTGAGAGACTAACTAGGAAAGTGTGAGTGAGTGAGGTGGAGGGGATGAGAGGGCAGAGGAGACTAAGGATGATGTGTAGGGATAGAGTAGAGAGGCATATGAGAGCTGGGTGTAAGTTGGGAGAAGGGCAACAAAATAGCAGGGGACAAGGCAACTTGCAGGCAATTTGTTTGTGGCCACCACTTACAGGATTAAAGAGTCTGGCTATAGGTAGATAGATATATAGATAGACTGACAGACAGATAGATGGGTAGATAGATAGATGGACAGATAGACAGTGCAGATTGCCTGCCTCATCCAACATACTTGACAGAGTGACTTATGTGGTGCCACAGCTCAGACAGGATGCACAACTCGGGGCCTCTGGAGGTCCATGTAGAGGTCAACCTGAGAACAACAAATTAATTATTATTTCTACGCATTTCACTGATATCCCAAACTGATGACCTTATCTAAGTCACAGTTCACTACCAGTCTTTAACCCAACATATACTTGTGTGTACTAGCTGACAACCATAAATATTTCTATCTATATATCTTTCTATCTGTAGCCAGATGCCATAGTCCTGTTAGGGGTGGCCATTTGTCTTTTAGTTGTTTTAATGGGAGGGGCACTAACCCTTCACCAACCCACTTGTTGACAGGTAGGGAAATATATACATACATTCATTAAAACTCTGCACTGTTTCCTCTCAAGGAATCCCCATATTGGTGTTGGCCATGGTACAGCCAATGTTTCCTATGGACTGCAAGCTAAACCAAGTGCCAAAACCAGCTAATTACTTCCCAACAGTTGCTGGAAGCTGATGGGTAAAAAGACATTATAGATGTGTGATTAGCAAACAATATGACTCTCACCTTCAACCTAGATTCTGTGTAAAGACAGTTAGAAAAGAAGATCAGCAAATACTTGTACAGTAACACCTTGATACACGATACCCCTAGATATGATACCCTGGCTTTACGATGGGGGTAGAAATACCACCATACCCCACCTAACGATGGCCAAACCCTGGTTTAACGATGTGTTTTGATTTTTTTTCAATTCTGATGATATTTTAGACTAAAATTGTGTTTAGGTTGATTTACAAACTCTTTTAGACTTAGATTATTGTGTTTTAGCCACAGGTGGGGTGAACATTGTCATTTTGGGGTACAGTTTACTAAACTTGATTTTTCCGGACTATATTTGACAATTTTCATATTTTATTTGTTGGTTTTAGTGAGTTATTTACAGGTGTTAGCTTAGGTTAGCTTCTTTTACAGTTGTTAGGCCATTTAGATTGGCTTTAAACTTGTTTTTGGGCTCATTTGGGTGGGTTTTGGACTTGGTTTGGGGGGAAACCCAAGGCTGGTAAATGCTCCCCATTACTTTACATGTTAAAAGTACACTGATATAGGGGTTTTACCTAAGCAGTTACTGTATATCATTAAACTGGGGTGAATGTTTGCTGATTAAGAGTGGTGCTTGTGTACGTAATTACCATGTCTGTAGCGACATTTCACTGTCATGGTAGTAGCTGCCAGGGTCAGGGCGTGAAGAAGGGGTTGTTAGTGGTACCAAAACACCAGCCGGGTCCAATGGGGGTCTGCAAAGTAAGGCAGTAGATACTTACTGTGCAATAATACATCTTATTGATGTATTGAGTGAGGTGGAGGGGGGAAGAGGGAGAGGGAGGCTGAAGATGAGATGGAGGAATGGAGTGGAGAGGTATATGAGAGAGGGGTGTGTGAGTTGGGAGCAGGGAAGTGAAATGGCGGGGGACAGGGCGACGTGGAGGTGATTTGTTTGTGGCCACCCCAAACAGGATTGAGGCGTCTGGCAATAGACAGATAGATAGATAGATAGACAAATATCATGTAAATGTAAACAAACAAAATGTATCAAACAAAATGGCCAGTTAAATGACCCATACATTCATTCACATGTCATTCAAACCTTTGATATCTTGGCTCTACCATACAAAATTATCTGCAGTGCAAGTGCAACAATGCACCAGAACCAGCCAATTACTGTACTGTCAATTACTGCTGCAAACTACATGAGAGGGGACTGACAAGTTCATGGCCTGAGGCAGAAGGAGATGAGCTATACAGTACAGTTTTCACTGAATGTGAGTCCAGTTCATCTTGGTGAATGACTGCACAGATAATTTAAAGTTACTGAGTTATTTTTCTGTTAGAGACTAACCTGCAGATGCTATGAAAATATAAAATATCAGCCATTATGTAGTGATGCACTACCTCACTGTCAAGAGGTATCGTCCCCTAGTGTAGCCACCATGTCCTCAGGAATCTCCTTGGTTGTTAATCCCTTGAGACTTAGGTAGCAGATGACTGTACTGACACTGATCTGTGGACAAATGAAATTATTAATATCAGTTGCTATGCATCCCCACTCACATACACTCTCCTGGCCTCTCCACATGGCCAAACCATTTCAAAGTATTTCTCTTAACACTTTCAGTTGCATACATTCTTCTAGTCAGTCTCTCATTCCCCATCCTCTCCACATGGCCAAACCATTTCAAAGTACTGTACTGTATTTCTCTTAACACTTTCTGTCACACATTTTTTTTTTTTTTAATGCAAGGAAGAAGGAACCAAAGGCCATGAGCCCGCAGTAACAGTTCCCTCCAAGAGAAAAACAAAATACAATATAGAGCCAAATTCAAGATCCGATCATTTTGAGATGCCTGGACACACTGCGTTTGAAAGACTGGAGATCATAGGCAGCGGGAAATACGGACAGAGGGAGACAGTTCCAAAGCTGACCTGTTGCATAAATGCACACCAACACCACAAAGCTTCTCTACTTCCTTGTATATGCCTCTGCATCACTTTCCCATGCTAATTAATTGCTATACCTAAACTGTCCTGTAATTTACTCTGCTCGGGGGGGGGGGGGGATTTCAAAAACTGGTCATTTCAAACAAAAAAACAATATATCACAAAAAAGGCAGGAGAAAATTACCTAACAAAGCCACAGCTACCAGTACTGCATGATATAGTTTAGTTGATTGCGAGAGAGAGAGAGAGAGAATGAGGAGGAGGAGGAGGAGGAGGAGGAAAAGGAAATGACGAAAAGGATGAGGATGAGGAGGAAAAAGATAAAGAGGGGGAAGAGGGGGAAGAGGGCGAAGGAGGAGGAAGTGGAGAATGATAAAAAGAAAGAGGAATGGACAGGAGGACAAGGAAAGGAGAAAGAGGAGGAGAAAAAGGAGGAAAAAAGACAGAAGAAGAAGAGGAGGAGGAGGAGGAGGAGGAGGAGGAGGTGGTGGTGGTGGTGGAGGACAGGAGAGGAAAGAAGAGGAGGAGGAGGAGGAGAAGGAAGAGAAGGAGGAGGAGGGGGAGAGGAAATGAGTGTAATAAGGCCGAGCTACACTGCTTAATACATGATAGGCCTACAGTCTTCCCCATACTTTTCAGCATTATAAAAACAATAAGAACAAGGATGACGAGGTTAATACAAAATAAAATGAAGAATAAAGAACAGTTATTAACACTACACCAATATATCTAACTGTTTATAGCATGACGACTCCATCCCGTAAGGAATGGCCACAAACACCGCCTCCTTATTGCCCTCCCCCCCCCATTTCACTCCCCTCCCCTGCAGCTCACAACCCTCTCTCTCTCAGATCTCCACCCCATCTCTCCATCTCATCCTCGGCCTCCCCACCTTCTCCTCCCACCCTTCCACCTCACTCACATCACCCTGTCCTTCATACACACATACAGTACGTCTCCACCTCATCACTCCAGCTCATCCTTGATCTGCTCTTCCTCCACACTCTCCTAGTCAGTCTCACGTACTCCATCCTCTAAGCATAATCATCTGAGCATAACAGTGAGGATATAAAAAAAATATTGCAGTAATGACCTCCTAAAGAACTCAAATACCTTATTTCATTTGCTCCACCACCTGTTACCTGGACATCAATTAGAAGACAATTAACCTGACAACACCTGAGTAGTAGTAGTAGTAGTTGTTGTTGTGGTGGTAAAAGTAGTAGTTGTAGTAGTAGTAGTACGAGAGAGAGAGAGAGAGAATAAAAGGTACAGTCAACACAAACTAAAAAAAAAAAGCCACTAGTGTGCCAATAGAGGGCAGGTAAATGGCCAGTGTTGAAGTGACCCGCTGCCCCTGGACCTCTCCTCAGTTATGACGGTACACACACACACACACACACACACACACACACACACACACACACAAAATGTTTGTTTTGTGTTCTACTAGTGCCCAACAAACAATACGTGCACACTCGTGAATTCCTGTCGCCCTGTACCCCACCATTTCACTGCCCTGCTTTCAGCTCACCCTCCTCTCATTTGCTCCTCCACTCCATCCCTCCATTTCATCCTTGGCCTCCCCATCCCTCTTCCCCTCTCCACCTCACTCACACTCTCCTTGTTAGTCTCTCGCTCTCCATCCTCTCCACTTTGCCAAACCGCCTCAGTGAATATCTCCATGATGGACCTATTTCCTTTCCAGAGTGAGCATCAGTGGCCGTACCACCAAAAATACTTAGTGCTGATAAGCACACTTAGCAGACGAAATTCTTTTTACGACTTGCAAGTCAGTCTGGACAGAATACTTAAGTGACAGGTACCAAACTACTTTTTGGTCTTAAGTACACTTTGTAGACGACAAACTTAAGTTCCCCCAGTGAGGTTACTTATGTGCTTCTCATTTTTGAAGTGGAGGAAAGGAGGGGGAGACCAAGGATGATATGAACTGAGGGAGTGGAGATGATGGAGAATGAGAGACTGACCAGAAGAGTGTGAGAGGTGGAGGGTGATACCAAAGATGAGATGGAGGAATGGAGTGCATAAAGGTCGAGTCACAATCGGCAAAAGTGACTAACATGTTAGCCACTTTTGCGAGCTGCTTTCATTTAAACTTATCTCCTGTTCTAACTAAATATTTCATTCACAGTTAAGAACAGTTGAAAAGTCGATATTTAGCTCATCTGAGTCCTTATCACAGCAACCAACCTCATATCAAGCTGGATCCCACTGACTGTTGGTCATTCGGCTTGCAAAGCGGCTAACATACCGTTTCCTGCCCAGTGTGACACTGGCTTAACTTGTAGCCTATCCACTATCCTCGCCTGTCGTATGTAAAGGAAGGTTTCCTTAGATTGTTATACACACACTGGGCAGGGGATCGAACCCACGACTTTCAGATGACAGTCAGGAAGTCTGCCTTTGTTGTCTATAAAGTAAGAGGTAACAGATTTTTTTTATTTTTTTATTTAACAGTTTGAATACTAAGTTAGGTAAAATTCGATTGGTCGTCGCTGTGATACAGGGATTAATCTCCTTGGTCACTTAGTCAAATTTAACTTCTTGGTCATCTCCTGAGCTAAAAGGGGGCTGGGAATCCATGTCAGGTGAAAAAAATGCAGTGTAGCAGATACCAATCGCGCCAGTATGTTGTATTTTAAGGCTTGTATTTGCGTCAGTCAAGGAAGCTCCCTAACACCTCTTCCTGAGCGATTTATTTTGCATATTACTCTTATACTGACGATAAATAATACTGATATTATGTAGCCGTATCCAAAAATAAATCGCTAAGGTGCTGTGCGGCTTCTTTCTCGCACGATAATACCGCTGTGTCTGTGTAGGTTTTAAAATCGGTGATATTAATAACATACGAGAGATTCTTTACGTGTAATATGCAAAATTAATCGCTCCTGTGAATCATAAACACAAAATTCAATTGATTTATCTAGCATCCAATGAAAATAAAATCCTTGTTCTACTTTTATTAGGTAAAATTATTAGCCTCTGAAAAGGGCGATGGTGATGATGATGATGATGATGATGATGATGATGATGCTGATGAGAGAGAGAGAGAGAGAGAGAGAGAGAGAGGGGAGGAAATCGTAAAAATTAGTACCTTTTTAAAATGCCAAAATTTCACCATGATTTTTCTTATACAATTGCACTAAAGATTAATTGTGGCCAATCATAAATTAGCAAGATTTTTGGTGTGTGTGTGTGTGTGTGTGTGTGTGTGTGTGTGTTTTCAGTTTTCACAATTGCCTTTCGTCTCCCTCTGTGTGTGTGTGTGTGTGTGTGTGTGTGTGTGTGTGTGTGTGTGTGTGTGTGTGTGTGTGTGTTCAGTTTTCATAATTACCTTTCGTCACCCTCATTCTGGGTGTGTGTGTGTGTGTGTGTGTGTGTGTGTGAGTATAGGTCCATTGGCAGTGGATCAGTCCAACACTGTGGCTAATATAAACCCACTGGGCATTAAGGTGTGCCATTTACCTGCCTCGACTGGCACACTGGTGGATTTAACCCCGTCCATTTATTTGTGCTGACTGTACCTTTTAGTCTTAGTACAGCGGCTAAGGACCAACTTTTGACAGAATTGTGCACTTTTTGACAAAAGCAAGGAAACTGGCACAGATGTAGCCTATGGTATGTAGATTAATTTTAAGCTAGGTACCCATTGCTATCACCATGGTAACTGGCCGCTACCTTGAATTTCAAGTTGGCCGCCTTTAAGATCTGAAACTTACAATATCTCAGCTAACTGCCACCATAAAAGCATGATCTTAGTGTCTAAACAAACATTTTCAACACATTGGAATCCATTTCTGGCATTAAAAAGAAAAATTATATGGTGCTAAACAACGATATGCATGGATAAAATCAAAATTAGCTATATTTAATTTGCAACATTGGCAATATATGCATTGTCATGATCCTGCTACCCCAGGCCACACAGTCAAATGTACAAAGCCTTCACCTCAAGAATGGTTAATTGTCACTGCATCCACCGCCACGTTTTCAGAGTTCAGTACACTGAAGGGGGGATGAGTGGCATTTACATTTTCCCCTGCACCCTTACCTGCACCTACAGCGAACCAGCTTCTCGTTGGGACAAGCTTCCATCTGGATTGAGGTCCAGAACCATTCTCCCTTGACCACGTAAGCCTTTGGAGGAGAGTCTGGTGGCTTCCCTGTGATGGACTGGTCTTCTATTACCTGAAAAATATTATTAAAGTTACCTACATCGTCTTTCACATCATCATCATCCTAAACCAAATCTACTTTTATTTCAAAGTAGTGAGTGGGATGCACAAAATGGAAACTGAGAACAAAACAATATTCCATTATCTTCTGAAGAGGTTGGTAATATCTTGAAAATGCAAGAAATCATAAATGGAAAAATTATAAATACACATCAAAGCATTATAATAAAAGAATACAGAATAATGCATGATAAATATCTATCTATCTATCTATCTATCTAAATATCATTCAAAGAAAACAACACATTATCACACAACAGCTGATGCCATCCAGAACAGATTAAGCACAGATTAAGTTACTACACAGAGGAGGATGGAAAGAAGGAAGCCAGAGAGAAAGAACAAAAGAAGGAAAAAAGAAAAGGGTACAGTATGTATGTTTATCTATGTCCTAGTCTATCTTTTTTTTTTTTTATGCAAGGAAGAAGGAACCAAAGGCCATGAGCCCGCAGTAACAGTTCCCTCCAAGAGAAAAACAAAATACAATAGAGAGCCAAATTCAAGATCCGATCATTTTGAGATGCCTGGACACACTGCGTTTGAAAGACTGGAGATCATAGGCAGCAGGAAATACAGACAGAGGGAGACAGTTCCAGAGTTGATCTGTTGCATAAATGAAAGACTGGGAGTAACGGTTAACTCTTGCATTAGAGAGTTGGACAGAAAAGGGATGAGAGTTTGCTGCCAGACAGGTGCTATGCACCCGTCGTAGAGGTGGAGGAATGCAAGCAGACAGTTCAGAGGAGCAGTGACCATTAAAGTAACGATAGAAAAGAGATAAAGATGCAACAGTGCGACGAGAGACAGAGGTTGAAGGGAGTCAGTAAGAGGAGGAGAGTTAATGAGACGAAAAGCCTTTGACTCCACCCTATTGAGAAAAGCTGTATGTGGAGAGCCTCCCCACACATGAGAGTTGTACTCCACACAGGGGCGGATAAAACCCCTGTACAGAGTCAACAATTGTGCAGGGGTAAAGAAAGAGCGGAGTCGGCTTAGCACACCCAATCTCTTGGAAGCAGATTTTACAAGAGATGTAATATGATCTTTCCAAGATAAGTCCCGAGTAAATGAAACCCCAAGCATGTTCAAGGATGATGCAGGATTAAGCTGAATATTATTAAACATTAGTGGGTATACCTGTGGAAGATTTTGTCGGGTTGATAGGTGTAAGAACTGAGTCTTAGATGCATTAAAAACAACCATATTATTTTTACCCCAGTCAGAGATACGAGCCAAGTCAGAAATTAGGTGTATATACCAAATATAAATGAGAGGAGCATGTAATCACGAACTTACCATATGTGTTGCATTCTGGTCATGCAGAGTTGTAATAATGCCATCATTTTGGTGCACCAGGTCTTTCATCTGACCCTGGTTCTCCTCAGAAAAACCCACCAGCACAATACGCAGGTTTTGAAACGCCTTTAGTTTTTACTTTGCCTGCAAAACAAAGATGGTGGGTTAAATGTCACTTGTGAGGATATTCTGGGTTTTGTTTAACCTCTTTAGTCCCATAACATGTGTGTATTTTCATTTATGCTACAAAGCCTCCTATGCCACCTTGAATTCTGACCTACAACTCTCACTTTCATCCCCTCCCATTCCTGTCTCTCATCACTGCCTCTGCATCTATAGGGCCACAAAAATACCATGGTCTTATTAATAAAAACTAATAATCCCTCCATCCATTATCCAACTGCCCCATGAGGAGAATAGGAGCCCAGGCCTAGGCAAGTTGGTCCTGACATTTAAGATGAGAGCAACCAGCCTCACTCATCCCTGAGAGGAATTATGTGAGCAATAAACCCCAACCATCCCCTGGATATAAACCAACACAGGCTCAATTTGTTTGGAGTACCTTAATTACCCAGTAAACCACCAGGCACCATAATTTGGTTTTATGGTTACCACCCAGCATATTAAATGGGTTCCAGGTGTACCTTACTGGAAACAATTTGGCTTGTCACTCAATGTAGAGTCACCCATAGGGAGAAGGATGAGGAAAGAATGAAAGAAAGACAGAAGAGGGAGTATAAAGACACCTGTAGGCAGAAGGAAGGGGAAAGAATGAAGGAAAGAAAGACAGAAGAGGAAGGAAGGAAGAGAAGATAGGGCAGACACCCAAGCCATCATTACACTGAGTGAGTGGATGGTGGGCACTCCCACCTACCACAAAGGTAATAACAGTAATAATTATCTGGTCTTCTGTTTCTGAACAGCACCAGTGCTGTGTGTGCAATTCTATCTATCCATCTGTCTGTATCTATCTATGACTGGTGCAGTTGTCCCTTATCTCATCACTATCTCACCAGTAGGGTAGGAGCGTTAGTATCCGATCACTGTGTTAGTGTACGATCACTTTCAATTTTTCTTGAATAAAAACTGCTACTAGAAAAACTACAAAGATATGTTATCTGGTAGACCACCAAAATGTAGAGGAATGAAAGCTAAATGTTATGTGAAAAAATGAAGTAAATGGGATAAATATTGTAGTTTAGTTTCTACCATACTCGAAAGATAAGATGTTGTCTATTTTCTCCCGATTCTTACCGAAGTCCGTAAGAGTAGTACTGTACGTTCTTCATAAATTCTAAAATTATATTTCCTTACGTTTTCTGTTTAATTTTATGATATCATGTTGTTGTGGAATGTTGGAATAACACTAGGATAATCGAAATACTTGTTTAAATTGCACATTGTCCTAGCAAGGGGAGGTGATCGGATACTAAACCCAAAATCCTCTTTGTGTTAGAATTCGATCACAAAATATTATTCTTCCAAAATGATTGAATTAATGCGACATGACATCATTTTTAAGCTTACATGTGTTACTGGGTTCATAATTTTCCTGGTGTCTACACTCTCTTATATACTGTGCTGTGTTAGTATCCGATCAGTGATCGACCACAGTGGTCAATCAGTCGACCATAGTGGTCAATCAGTCGACCATAGTGGTCAATCAGTCGACCACACTGGTCAGTCAGTTGACCACAGTGATAGATAAGGTGACGACTATGGTAAATGAGTTAAATTTATTAAGACCACTATTTCTGCAAAAATTTTAATATATTATGAACAAGTGAGGGTTACGTGTGTTGGCCTATACAGAAACCGCTGACATCCTGTACACTGCGCATCCCCTGCGCACCCCCCCACTCCCCGCCCATCGCGCGCTCAGTTTCATGAAGTTCACTTGGCTAAAGATCTCAAGGACTTACAAATAATATTGTATGGGTTGCCCCCAAACTCAACTCACTTCATGCAACCACTTGACGTCTCAGTGTTTGGTCCCTTGAAAAAGGCTTGGAGGACAGCAGCTGCAGATTGGTAAGAGGATCACCCTGATGAAACACTTAACCAGACTTACTTTGCTCCAGTCTTTCTCTCTATGTATAAGAAGGCTTGCAAGAAGGAAAACATTGTTAATGGTTTCCGGAAATGTGGACTTCATCCATTTGATCCTGAGGCTCCGGACTATTCAAAGATCACAACTGAAGCAATGAAGGCTTGCTCTACAGTACTATTTGATGGAATTGATCAAGGTGGTATAGTAGAGAAAGGGACACAGACTGATTTTCTGACTCATGTGCATACTGGTGTACAAACTGATTCTCCCCAAGCATCTCTAGTCCAGCAAGGACTTCAAGAAGCAGAATGTGTGGCATCTATGTATAATAACATTCAACCTTCTATGCATTGCAGAGCAACAACATGTGATTTGGCCCTGACTGATAAAGTAAAAAGGTTTCTCTTACAAAAAAAAGCTGAAGTTAATTTCAGAATACCATCAAAAGAGACATTCCTATCACCAAGCATGAAGAACAGGCCCAAACAAGGATCAACTATCAGCCCTGCATTTAAAAACTAGAAGTGGTTCCCATCACCACGTAAAACACAAGGTCCTAAGTACAAAAAAACCATGAGAGACAAGACCTTTGCTCTTTCTTCATCAGCCACAATCCAGTTGCTGGAAGAGGAACGCAATGCAAAACGAGCTTTAGAGCTCAAGAAATGCAAGAAGGACTCCAAACTTCCCAAGAAAGGCAAGTCCGCTCAGACGTCTGAACCTCTGACTGCTTCAACATCAATGAACACTCTAGCTAAGGAAAATGGAGATTCTTCCAGTGATGAATCACTAGAAGCCAGCATGGTATCGCTGGAAGACAGTGATGATGACTCAATTGGCGTAGAAACTATGGCCACTGAAAATGCAATGCAGTTTATAGATCTTCAACAGCAACCTAAGCAAGGATCGTGGGTTATAGTGAAGCTACCTGTCATTAACTCTACTTCCAGAGGTAGAAAGACTGTTACACATAAAGCTTGTCTTGGTAGGGTAGAGAGAGTAGAAGAAGAGGGCCTTGAAGTACACTTTCTTAAGGAATTGGAAGCTAAGAAAGATCACTTTGTTTGGGGCAGTTCTGAAGACCTTTCTTTCCCAGTGACACCAGATGAACTTTATGTTATTCAAAATAAATGTATAACTGATGTGATTCAGGGTAGAACTGCTACGATTAAGGTTGAAAATGGAGTACTAGCAGCTGGGAAGAGTTGTCTGGGAATAGTGTAATACCTGTAGGCCTATAATGTTTCTCTGGTGCAGAGTAAGTTTCATGCCAGAATGATCTTTGAAAGTAGTTTTACCTTGTATTTTAATTTCCAGAAACTGTGCTTCATAGACCTAGGCAGGCTAACTACCATGGTTACTTTTTCTTAGGAACATGATTAGTTTTGTTATTCGTAGGAACACATTTACTTTATATATTCTCAAGAACATGATTACCATAGTTCAAATTATTCTCAGGAATGTGGTTACTGGTAGGCTAACTAACATGATTATCATATTCTTAGCAACATGGTTAGTTTCCTTATTTATACGAACACTTATTTAAGTTATTCCCAAGAACATATGCAATTCAACTTATTTTCAGGAACATGGTTAGCCTACTAATTCTGAGGAGCAAGGTTAAAACTGCTAAGCTCAGCTATATATTGTATTATCATTATTGCAAGTATATTAAACAATATTTGCATCCTCATTCATCATGTGTTTCTTTTCCCCAGAAAATTTGCTTCTCTTCATTTCGTAACTAGGCCTCTAAGGGCAAGAGATAAATACAATTTTTTGAAGGTTTTATGTTGGAAAATAATATCCTAGGGGGAGAGGGCTTTTTTTTTTTTCTCTTTTTTTTTTTTATGCGAGGAAGAAGGAACCAAAGGCCATGAGCCCGCAGTAACAGTTCCCTCCAAGAGAAAAACAAAATACAATAGAGAGCCAAATTCAAGATCCGATCATTTTGAGATGCCTGGACACACTGCGTTTGAAAGACTGGAGATCATAGGCAGCAGGAAATACAGACAGAGGGAGACAGTTCCAGAGCTGACCTGTTGCATAAATGAAAGACTGGGAGTAACGGTTAACTCTTGCATTAGAGAGTTGGACAGAAAAAGGATGAGAGTTTGCTGCCAGACGGGTGCTACGCACCCGTCGTAGAGGTGGAGGAATGCAAGCAGACAGTTCAGAGGAGCAGTGACCATTAAAGTAGCGATAGAAAAGAGATAAAGATGCAACAGTGCGGCGAAGAGACAGAGGTTGAAGGGAGTCAGTAAGAGGAGGAGAGTTAATGAGACGAAAAGCCTTTGACTCCACCCTATTGAGAAGAGCTGTATGTGGGGAGCCTCCCCACACATGAGAGTTGTACTCCACACAGGGGCGGATAAATCCCCTGTATAGAGTCAACAATTGCGCAGGGGTAAAGACAGAGCGGAGTCGGCTTAGCACACCCAATCTCTTGGAAGCAGATTTTACAAGAGATGTAATATGATCTTTCCAAGATAAGTCCCGAGTAAATGAAACCCCAAGCATGTTCAAGAATGATGCAGGATTAAGCTGAATATTATTAAACATTAGTGGGTATACCTGTGGAAGACTTTGTCGGGTTGATAGGTGTAAGAACTGAGTCTTAGATGCATTAAAGACAACCATATTATTTTTACCCCAGTCAGAGATACGGGCCAAATCAGACATTAGGTGTGCCACAGCCTCATCCCTTGCTTGTTGAAGTAACTGTTGAGATGGGCGTTGCGGGAACCGAATGGAAAGGTGAAGGGTGGAGTCATCAGCGTATGAGTGGATAGGGTTAGATGTACAGCTTAGAAGATCATTGATGAATAAAAGGAAGAGAGTTGGTGATAGGACAGAGCTCTGAGGAACACCAATGTTGATAGATCTAGGAGAAGAACGATGGCCGTCTACAACAGCGGCTATAGAACGACCAGAGGGGAAGCTAGCAATGAAGGCACAGATAGAAGGATAAAAACCGTAGGAGGGCAGTTTGGAAATTAAAGATTTATGCCAGACTCGATCGAAAGCCTTTGAGATGTCAAGTGCAATGGCAAAGCTTTTGCCAAAGTCCCGAAAGGAGGATGACCAGGATTCTGAAAGGTAGGTGAGAAGATTGCCAGTGGAGCGTCCCTGACGGAACCCGTACTGACGATCGGAAAGAAGGTTGTGATAGGAAAGATGCCTTAAAATTTTTCTATTGAGAATTGACTCGAAAACTTTTGAAATACAGGACGTTAAAGCAACTGG